>NC_134484.1:479127023-479337023 GCF_040206685.1 Ascaphus truei | reverse complement strand
CTCGGGGAGCCCTGGACGCGCGTGCAGGGGGCGCAGGCTCCCGAAGACGCGTGACCGCGCGTCTATGACGCGCGGCACGCCGAGGGGCGGCCACTAGCAAGCCGGGAAATCTCCCGGCTTGCGGTACCGGCCACACTTTAATAAAGTGTGTCGGTAGTGTATGAGGATTAATACATGAGATAAAACATTTGTTTGTTCAGAGTTGGATTTGTCAATATACTGGTAGCATAGTAATACTGCAGTAATAGGAATGGGCAGTAACGCAATGCTTATTACCATGGCATTCCTATCAGCAGTGGGAGGGTGTCAGAGAGAGTGTGGGTCTGGTAGAGTGGGAGCAGGTCTGGGTGCTCCATGACTTTCACATGCTGCAGCTATAAGGAATCCTCCAGCTGGGAATCGCACCCCTCCCTATCAACTACTTTCCCTCTGCCATGCCTCTTAACCCTTCCACCATGACTCAATCCCTTTCTCTCAGCTCTCACCCATGCCCATTAACCCACGCCTCCCCATGGCCTATTAATGTGTACAGAAGAAAAGGGGCCTTAGTGTGGGTGCAGTCTGTTTATTATAAAATTGTCATTGAAACATTTTTTATTCTTCAAATTAAAATATTCTAAAATGTATTTTCTTTTTACATTTTATTAACAATGAAATGCATTTGTATAAGAAATATGTTCCACAATAAATGACCTTGAAAATTTTTATGACTTTTGCTTTTTTGTTTTCTATTGGGTGCTAATATATTGCTTAATATTCTTATCATGATAAATTACTGAATACTGTTATGGTGGGATGTTTTTTTTTTTTGTTATTGCCTAACCCAGGGGTGCGCAAACTATTGGCGTTGTGCCGTCCTCGCATGGTCCCCCCCGTGCTCACGAGCCCCCTTACCTTGTTTTGCGGCGTCAAATGACGCTGTGGGGTCATGTGACATCACATCGTGACCCTGCGTTGTTAATTGATGCCGCGTTGCGGGCCGGGTCATGGGACGTCACATGGTCCTGCGGCATCATTTGTCGCCGCGTTTCTATGGCGATGCATCACATCACGCTTCTGAATCCCGGTAAGTGAAGTTGCAGAGGCCTCACGCGATTCTCCGGCATTTAATTGAAATGCCTTGTGGTAGAGTGCGGGACCTCTGCAACCGCCCGCCCCTTCGCCCAAGGAAAATCTTGTGCCTCCCAGTTTGCACACCCCTGGCCTAACCCTAGTTCAGGGTGTTGGAAACAATTCAGTACAAAGTGTGACCACCTGTCACACCCAAATATTTACATGGGAGAAACCATTTGCTTATTCAGTGTGGGAAACAATGCAGTGTTAAGGGTCATCTCTTCAGAAACCAACAAACTCATGCAGCGAGAGGCCTTTCACATGGACAGAGTACACTGGCGACACAGTTTATTACACTGCGGCCAGATCCGCAAGCCGGGAGATTTCCCGGCTTGCTAGTGGCCGCCCCTCGGCGTGCCGCGCGTCATAGACGCGCGGTCACGCGTCTTCGGGAGCGTGCGCCCCCTGCACGCGCGTCCAGGGGCTCCCCGAGGGAGCCCTGGTGTCCCGCGATCGCGGGACAGCGGCAGGGGGTTCCGGGGGACCCGGCGGACCCGGCAGCGGTAGGGAGAGCGCCCCGATCGGAGGGCGCTCTTCCGCTGCTTCGGCGCGCGCCCGTCACTCTCGGGCGCGCGCCAGGCTACTGCTGCGGCACAGAACGGGCAAATGCTCGAATAAACTGTGCCGCAGCAGTATAGGAAAAACGTCTTCAGGAACCAAGAAAATAAAAAGTTAGTTATAGGCTTTCAATTACCACACACTTTGAAAATAAATTAACCCACTGAACACTCTAAGTTCAGCCACCGCTGCTAATATACACAGCACAGCACTCATTCTGGTTCTAATTGTACACTCAATACAACCAGCACTAGAAATCAACCAATCCCACAGTTCAGCTCTTCCCTATAGCTGTGTAGTAGGGATAATATCTCCATGTACTCCCCTGCCCATATCTTTTCCCTTTTTTCCCCCTCCTAACAAGTAAAAACCCAAGGCTTCCAGCACCGTTTTTACAATGGCAGCCACACGCAGGGGCTTAAGTGGGGCTGACCCCCTAACCTAGTGGGGCCTCCTGTGTAGCCCCCCCTTTCCTCCTGTGGGTCCTCCCATCCCTGTGGGGGGCACTCCAACCTCCCAGAGCACAAATATAGCTCCCCCCTCAGTGAAGGGCTCAAGAAAGGTTCCCCACTCCAATTGTCATGTGTAGCTCCTCCCACTCCCACGGAGGCTCAAATAGCTCTTCCACCCCCATGGAGCTCCCAACCCCTGTGGGTCCTCACACCCCTGTGGGCGCACAAGTATAGTTTCCCCACCCCAGTGAGGGGCTCAAGTGGGGCCCCCCACACCTATGCAAACCCAAGTGGGAGGCACCCCTTTCCGAGTGTAAACTCCAGCCTCACCACCTCCTGCAAGCTGTTGCTGAAGCCATTCAGCCCATCTTAAAAGTGCCTCTGTTTGTGGCCTGTCCAGCAGCCTTTACGCTCCCCACCTACATCCCCCTCTACATCCAAACTGCATCCCCCTCTGAATCCAACCTGCATCCCCCTCTGAATCGAACCTGCATCCAACCTGCATTCCCCTCTGTATCCAACCTGCATCCCCCTCTGTATCCAATCTGCATCCCCCTCTGTATCCAAGCTGCATTCCCCTCTGTATCCAGCCTGCATTCCCCTTTGTATCCAACTTGCCTCCCCCTCGATATCCAACCTGGCTCCGCCTCTGTATCCAACCTGCCTCCCCCTCTGTATCCAACCTGCCTCCCACTCAGTATCCAACCTGCCTCCCCCTCTGTATCCAACCTGGCTCCCTCTGTATCCAAATTGCATTCCCCTCTGAATCCAACCTGCATTTCCAACCTGCCTCCCCCTCTGTATCCAACATGCCTCCCCCTCTGAATCCAACCTGCATCCAGTCTGCATTCCCCTCTGTATCCAACCTGCATGCCCCTCTGCATCCCCCTCGGTATCCAACCTGCATTCCCCTCTGTATCCAACCTGCCTCCCCCTCTTTATCCAACCTGCCTCCCCCTCTGTATCCAACCCGCATCCCCCTCTATATCCAACCCACATCCCCCACTGTATCCAACCTGCATTCCCCTCTGTATCCAACCTGCATTCCCCTCTGAATCCAACCTGCATTCCCCTCTGTATCCAACCTGCATACCCCTCTGTATCCAACCCGCATCCCCCTCTGTATACAACCCGCATCCCCCTTTGTATACAACCCGCATCCCCCTCTGAATCCAACCTACATTCCCCTCTGAATCCAACCTGCATTCCGCTTTCAATCCAACCTGCATCCCCCTTTGAATCCAATATGCATTCCAACCTGAAACCCCCTCACCACCTCCTGCAAGCAGACCTACAAGCTATTTCTGAACCCACCCAGCCTCTCTTTGCAGCCTGTCTGTCACAGTAGCTTCAGAGTTATAATTTACACCTTCTAATCTGGGTTGAATTGAATGAGACTGTGATATAATAAAGAGATTTTATTACTTACAGTTCAGGTGGACACACAGTATTGAGCAAATAACAAACAGAATATAACACTTACTTGGGAAGGGGACAGATGAAATAGCCCAGGACTCAGGCTAGCAGTTCATCAGGCAACAGGATACAAAACAAAGACAAAGACACTGGGCATAGAGCTTACAATCACTTATATGGGATTTGGGCTCTATCCCTTAACATTGGGACTCAGGCATTGGATAACAATTACCTGGATCCAATTACCTCTTGCCAGCTCACGTAGGAAGCAAGATAGTACCTGCCCACAGGGGGTTGGCATTCTTCTGGTCAGAGGTCCATTTCCTTAGCTCCACTCTAAAAGTTCGCACCTCCAAGTCTGCCATCTGGGAATCTGGACTGGGGAACTCTGACCAGAGGTATGAATTATGACACTTAATGGAAACAGTCATGTCCTGCTCTTTCTCTGCCCTGCTGTTACGCCGGTGCTGCCCGCAGACCAGACCCGTCCCCTGAGCTGAAGGGGGAAGTGGTAATACACGCACTCGCAGCAAAGGGAGCATGTCCGGAGTGTGGTATAAAGTGTTGCCAGGCCAGGTGTAGTAAAGTAGACAATACTTGCTGGTACCGATTGTAGAGATAGAGTGAAGAATGCCTTGCCGAGGTCAGGGAGTGGAGAGCGGAGATAGGTCGTAGTCCAAGCCATGTACAAGGGGTTACCAGAGTGAGCATTGTCCAAGGAGTGCCGAGATGGAGAGCCAGAGGGGGTAGTCGTACAAGCCGAGTCAGAACCTGTGAAAACACTGAGAGAATCCAGAAGTACTTCCATACAGAGACTATATGTCGAGCAAAGACTGAGAGCAGAGAGGAGCTAGATAAAGCAGGAAGGTCCAATTAGGAACGGAGGCGGGACAGGAAGAGCTACAGGGAGACACTGCAGATTGATGCAGGCATAACAGGCCAGGTGAGTCTTGTTGGTAACCTGAGTATGCCCGTGTGGTGTACGGGGGCGGAGCTTGAGGTTCGGGGGATGGGAAGAAGAGTGTGCAGAATGAGCGCGCTCCGTAATGCTTGTACGCGCGTGGACCAAGCCAGTGGATGATGCAGGTGTGCGCGCGGTAGGGCGTGGGTGCGCCCGGCGCTGAACAGAGGAATCGCCAAGGGGAGTGATCCTGCGACGGCGGCAGGGGTGGGGAGCCGCGGAGGCCGGTAAGGCAGGATTGTTTTGTGTGTCCAGGGACTCCCTGAGGGGAGAGAGTGCTCTGTGTGGGGAGCGTGGAGAAGGCCAATTCCTGACAGTACCCCCCTCTTCAGGAACGGCCTCAGGACGGTCCATGAACGGTTTCTCTGGAAATGTTTTCCTGAAGGACTTGAAAAGGGCCGGGGCATGGATGTCCTTTAAAGGTACCCAGGATCTCTCTTCAGGGCCAAAGCCCTTCCACTGCACCAAGAACTGGAGCTGGCCCAGGCGAGAATCCAAAAGAGAGTGAACTTTGTATTCCTCGTTATTTTGGACAGTAATGGGGTCCGGTTTACGAGTCTGATCCGGAAAAAAGTGACTGGAGATGAATGGTTTTAAGAGGGTCACATGAAAGACATTGGGAATCTTCATAATGGGTGGTAGTTGGAGCCGAAATGCCACGGGATTGATTTGTTCACAAATAGGGAAGGGTCCCAGGAACTTAGATAACAGTTTAGGAGATGGTACCTTGAGGTGGATATTCTTAGAGGAGACCCATACCAAATCCCCTGGTTTGTAACTTTGCGCCGAACGACGACGACGACGATCGGCCTGTAGATTCAATCTGCGGGAGGAGTCGGGAAGGGTAGACTGAATCCTGGACCATGCGGTTTGGAGGGAAGAAATGCGTTCATCTACGGCTGCTACTCCAGAAGGGATGTTGGGGATGGGAAGACAGGGAGGGTGGAACCCATAATTTATAAAGAAGGGCGACTCCCGGGTGGCCTCGTTTTTGGCAGAATTGACGGCGTACTCTGCCCAAGAAAGGAGTTGAGCCCAATCATCCTGGAAATCGGATATGAAACATCTCAGGTACTTCTCCAGGGATTGATTGATTCTCTCCGTTTGTCCATTGGACTGAGGATGATAGGTGGAAGAGAAAGAAGAAGAGATGCCCAATCTCTTCGTGAAAGCTCTCCAAAATTTGGATACGAACTGAGAACCTCTGTCAGAAACAATGGACGAAGGGATCCCATGAATCCGGAAAATCTGCTCCGTAAAGATACAGTGGCGGCCGTGCTGAGTCTAATGCGGCTGCCACCGCAGTTTTAAAATAACGCGGGCGGCGCGCGTGGCTGTCTCCGGGCAAAACCGGGCCGGTTTCGGCGGTTTTCCCGCGCCTCGGGGGCTTTCAATAGTAAGCGCCATTAGCGCTTATCTATTGAAGCAGGAAACTCCGTTTTTAAACGGAGAACGGGCCCGTGCCAAGCCCGCTATGCACCCGGCCAACTCCCGGCAAGCTTTAGACTCAGCTTAGCCGGGACAGTATCAGCAAGGGCGGGGAAGGTGGGTAATCCTTTAAGTGGAATAAAATGGGACATCTTCGAGAACCTGTGCACGACCACCAAGATAATGTTCATTCCTCTGGACCTGGGCAACTCCACGATGAAGTCCATCGAAATGTGGGACCAGGGGCGGTCGGGAACTGGAAGAGGTAACAGAAAACCCTGAGGCTTTTGATGGAGAGTCTTGCTTTGAGCGCACGAGGGGCAGGCGCGGGTAAACTCCAGAATATCTTGAGACATCCTTGGCCACCAGAAATTCCGACGAATGAGATCAGTAGTCTTCTTAAAACCTGGATGACCTGCAGATTTAGAGGAGTGACCCCAAGACAGGACCTCTGGAACTAATTTGGAAGGTACGAAGAGTTTGTTGTCGGGAACAACCAAGTCCTTGGGAATGCGTCTCTGGGAGTGCAAAATCTTGTTAAGATTCTTGAAAGAAGACGCGGCGAGAATCCTCTCTTGTGGAAGGATAGTCTCCAAAGGTCCCTCTGGTCTCTCTTCAGAAGAATGTATTTGGGAGAGTGCGTCTGCCTTTACGTTCTTGGTCCCGGGGATATAGGAAAGGTGAAAATCGAATCGAGAAAAAAAAAGAGCCCAACGAGCCTGTCGTGGACCAAGGCGTCGAGCGTTTTCTATGTAAAGAAGGTTCTTGTGGTCCGTGAGAATAGTAAACGGCTCTTTCGACCCCTTAAGCAGGTGTCTTCACTCTTGAAGAGCCATCTTCATGGCCAGAAGTTCCCTGTTACCCACGTCATAGTTCCTCTCGGCGGATAAGAATTTCTTGGAAAAATATGCACAGGGATGTAACTTATCTTGAGGCGTGGGTCTCTGAGAAAGAACGGCTCCAGCGCCACAATCAGAAGCGTCGACCTCCAGGACGAAGGGAAGTTCAATGTTGGGATGACGGAGAATAGGTGCGGATATAAAAGCTTCCTTGAGTGTCTCGAAGGTGGAGATGGCCTCGGATGGCCAAGCAGAAGGATCAGCTCCTTTTTTGGTGAGCGCAGTGAGGGGTGCCACAATAGTAGAAAAATTACGTATAAACTTACGATAGTAATTAGCGAACCCTAAAAACGTTGTATGGCCTTGAGAGAATTGGGTCTTGGCCATTCAGTTACTGCTTGAAGTTTACTGGAGTCCATCATAAACCCCTAATCGGAAATGATGTACCCCAGGAACGGAGTAGAGGTCTGATGAAAGGTGCACTTCTCCAGTTTGGCGTACACATGGTGTTCACGGAGACAGGAAAGGACGTAGGAGGTGTGGCGTATATGGTCCTGGAGATCTTTGGAAAAAAATCAGGATATCATCCAAGTATACTATAACAAAAATATTGAGTACCTTACGAAAGACGTCGTTGATGAAATCCTGGAAGACAGCGGGAGCATTACATAAGCCGAAAGGCATTACAAGATACTCGTAGTCCACTACGCGTGTTGAAGGCCGTTTTCCATTCATCCCCCTTCCTGATGCGCACCAGGTTATAGGCACCACGTAGATCCAACTTGGAAAAAATCTTGGCCCCCTGTAATTTATCGAACAGTTCGGTAATAAGGGGAAGGGGGTAACGATTTTTAATAGTTATGTGGTTCAAACCCCTGTAATCGATGCAAGGCCTCAACGACCCGTCCTTTTTCTTGACGAAGAAAAACCCAGCCCCTGCTGCGGAATTGGAGTGACGAATAAAGCCTTTCTTGAGATTCTCCTGGAGATATTCATCCATAGCGTGAGATTCTGGTAACGACAAGGGGTAGGTCTTGGACTTGGGTAGGGAGTAACCTGGAACCAGATCGATCAGACAATCGTAAGTCCTGTGTGGCGGCAAAAGGTCTGACTGTACCTTATTGAAAACGTCCCGGAATTGATGGTAAACAGAAGGTAGAATAACTTCGGGAACAGAGGTATTGGCCAGCAGTTGATGAGTCTCGCCTGACCTCGGCTTTTAGGAGATGGGAGCAGAGGATGTCCAGTCAATGAGAGGATTGTTAAGCTGTAGCCAAGGAAGACCAAGGGTGATGGGTATCCCAGGAGCGTGAATGGCATCGAGAACTAAGATCTCCTTGTGCAGATGTGAGGACAGAAGCAAGGGGACCGTCTCTAAGGAGATGTGGGCCGGGGTAAGAGGACGTCCATCGATACCGACGAGTGCGATGGGAACCTTCTTCCTCACGAGCGGTATGCGGATTAACCTGGCGAATTCAAGTTCCACGAAGTTTCCTCCAGCTCCTGAGTCAATGAAAGTGGCGGTAGAAGTCTTGAACTTATCGCCTGAAAGGGAGACTGGAAATGTAAGTTTCTTAGGGAGTTCACCTTTATGAAGGGGATGTGGAGACATTACACCAAGAGAGAGCTCTGTACTCACTGGGTGTTCCCGTTTCCCGGACGCAATGGACACTCCCGAACCAGATGCTCCTTGGATCCGCAGTAGAAACACAATCCCCCGGCGTGGTGGAACTGCCGTATTGGTGTGCGGATGCGTTGTACCCCCAATTTCATTGGCTCTGGCAACTCCAGTGCAGGACGAAGAGGTGTGGTAGCACTTGGGGGAGCAGGAGTGCTGCTGGGAGTACTGGAGAAAGGAACTTGAAAGTTATGGACGCGAGTGCGCTGACGCTCTGAGCGGCGTACCTGGATACGTTGATCCACTCGGACGGCCAAATCAATGAGGACTTCCAATTGATCCGGCATGGATTGGCGAGAGAGTTCGTCCTTGATGGGATCTGCCAGGCCTTGCCAGAATACGGAGACGAGAGCCTCTTATCCAAAGTTAGTCTCGGCTGCTAGAGTCCGGAATTCCACAGCATACTGTGTCACCATTCGCCGTCCCCGAGTGATCTGGAGGAGAGAAACAGATGCCATCTCCTGACGAGCGGGGGAATCGAATACTTGTTGGAACTCGGCTTTAAATGCTGGGTAATCGTGGATAAGGTCAGAACGTTGCTCCCAAACCGGGGAAGCCCAAGCCAGGGCGCTGCCAGTGAGAAGATTATAAATGCAGGTTACCTTCCTGCGACCAGTATTGTAGAGATGGGGGGCCATTTCAAACTGCACCTCACACTGGTTTAGGAAACCAGTACATTCTTGCGGTTCACCTGCATAAGGCTTGGGGGGAGGAATCCTTACATCGGAGCTGCTAACTGCGCTTGCGTGTAAGTGCCACAATTTGATCTGCCATGGCCTGGTTTTGCTGAAGCAGATTGGAGAGAAACTGTTGAAGTTCGGTCTGGTCTGCGTCTTGTGGGCTCGACATAATGTTACGCCGGTGCTGCCCGCAGACCAGACCAGTCCCCTGAGCTGAAGGGGGAAGTGGTAATACATGCACCCGCAGCAAAGGGAGCGTGTCCGGAGTGTGGTATAAAGTGTTGCCAGGCCAGGTGTAGTAAGGTAGACAATACTTGCCGGTACCGGTTGTAGAGATAGAGTGAAGAATGCCTTGCCGAGGTCAGGGAGTGGAGAGCGGAGATAGGTCGCAGTCCAAGCCGTGTTCAAGGGGTTACCAGAGTGAGCGTTATCCAAGGAGTGCCGAAATGGAGAGCCAGAGAGGGTAGTCATACAAGCCGCATCAGAACCTGTGAAAACACTGAGAGAATCCAGAAGTACTTCCATACAAAGACTGAGAGCAGATAGATAAAGCAGGAAGGTCCAATTAGGAACAGAGGCGGGACAGGAAGAACTACAGGGAGACACTGCAGATTGGTGCAGGCATAACAGGCCAGGTGAGTCTTGTTGGTAACCTGAGTATGCCCGTGCGGTGTGCGGGGGCGGAGCCTGAGGTCCAGGGGACGGGAAGAAGAGTGTGCAGAATGAGCGCGCTCCGTAATGCGTGTACGTGAGTGGACCGAGCCAGTGGATGGTGCAGGTGTGTGCGCGGGAGGGTGTGGGCGTGCCCGGCGCTGAACAGAGGAATCGCCGAGGGGAGTGATCCCGCAACGGCGGCAGGGGCGGGGAGCCACGGAGGCCGGTAAGGCAGGATTGTTTTGTGTGTCCAGGGACTCCCTGAGGGGAGAGAGTGCTCTGTGTGGGGAGCGTGGAGAACGCCGATCCCTGACACCTGCATACTTAATCTGGGGGAGTGAGCCTTTGTTCAGAGCTTGCTCCTCAGACAAGCAGGCGCCCTCTTGCCATTAGCATACCTTATGGGACAGTAACTTTTGCGGGCTTTACAGTAGGCAAATAAATATAGTAAGCCTATAACAATTTATACATATAAAAATATTCAGTTCGGTTAATCTGAGTGGGCTGAAAATTGCCATACCCTCATGCCGGAGGGGTAACTGCATGGTGGCCAAATTTCAGCCTTCTAGATATCACTGAACCTCATGTTACACAAACCACATTTCTCCGCCATTGAAGTCAATGGTGGCAACCACACTTTTTACAATTAACCATACTGTGAGAGGGCTGGGAATGGCCGTGCAACCATGCCGGAGGTGTGAGTACCTGGTGGCCAAATCTCAGTCATCTAGCCCTCACCGAACTGGAGATAATGATTTCAGGTTTTATACAAAACCGGCAACATATTTTCCCTCATGGCAGCCAATAGCGGCGACCATAACTATACATATGAAATACCCTCGTTCGGTTAGTCTGAGAGGGCTGAAAACTGCCATGCAATCACGCCGGAGGCATGACTATCCGGTGGCCAAATTCCAGCCTTCCAGCTATCACCGAACCGGAGATAGGAATAACAGGTTTTAAACATTTTTTAAACCTAGCATCTTTTTTCCGCCATTGATGTCAATGCGGCAACCCTTTCTCGCGAGCATTGCCCGTCGGACCCGGTTGGGGTCGAGTGAGGGGGTCCCCACGAGCTAGGGGCAGAAAGAATTTTATCGCTAGCTGCCCCAGACCCAAAGTTATAAACTTTAATAGGTGTTGAACTTAGCAGTAACTGAGTTCTCACGGCAATTGAGGGATCAAAGCTCCTTCAATGAAACAGTAGCAGCACTCGGATACTGCGGTTTGGCAGGCATCAAACATGGTTACAATGTATCACTTATTTCTTGGAAAGTAGGCTCTAGGCATTTCCTATAGAAATGCATGGCTTCATTCAATTCAATGGGAAAACTCCGCTCAGACTCTTGGGTTCCATCTGCTGGTCTTTCTCGGTATAGGGCCAAAACCTTCTCAATCTCCATTGAAACCTATGGAGACCCAATGGCGACCTATGGGACAGTGCCAGCAAATGGTGGGTAAAAAGGTGGGAGGGGGAACAAAGGGCCATAAACACTCAACCACAGTTAACCCTTTCCCTCCCAACCTGATCCCAGTGTATGTGCTTGGTGTAAACACTGTATGGGCAGGAACACATTTAAACTAAGGGTAAGACCTTATACAAAGGGGAATACATTTTGTGCTGAAGCAGGGGAATGCATACAAATTATTACACATAATTACATTAACCCCTCGCCTCCTGGATGGTTGTAGAGGTTGCCAGCTGGGGAGTAATCCCTTTATTACCGGGCTAGCAAACCCCCCGTCACACTGTCCCACAGCTCCTGGACAGCAGCCATTGTAACTTCTTCCCAGGGAGCAGACAGCCTTCCTTCCCTTGCGCTCCTTTGAATCCCTTTAGCTCCGCCCCCTTGACACTGGGGAAGGGGAGGGGAAACAGCATGCAATCCAGCCAAGCTGGAGGGGGGAAACAGCACGTGGACCAGCACCAAAGGTACTAGCATTAGCACATAGAAGATGAGCCTTTTGCTTGTATACGCTGTGGTAAAAGCTTATAACATAATGAGAGCAACTACACACCCACTGGTCCATACAGAGTAGAAGCCTTTGTCTTCAGTAGACTATGGGAATCAATTTACCCACAAGGTAAGAATCCTCCTACATCAGGGAACTCACAAAGGGTAGAAGCTATTTGTCTCTCGGGACAAAGTGTATGTATAACTTTTAAGAGACCATGGAACACATGCATCACCTTAACACAGCAAATGTTGCATTTCTTCCATGAATAAAACATAATAGATGACTGCATATACTGATTTCTCTGTACTGGAGCTCAGAAAAAAAACAGAAAACTTATTTTAACAATTATATTTCAATATGTAACCCCCCAGTATGGCCCCATGCAAGATCTTCATAAGTCTGCAGACCTATTGGAATGAGGACCCACATACTGTACCACTTATGTCACAAGGGGTAAAAGCCCTCCTGTGTCTTGTGGGGCTTACCCTAGGAGGAGTAGCTATCCTGAGGTTTGGATCAGAACTAATGTGATAAGATTAGGCGTAAAAAAATAATTTAGGTTAGAATTAGGTTTAGAGTTACACATCATTAAGGGTTAGAAAGAAAGTTAGAATTGGAAATGTGGTTAGGGATAGAATTAGCGTTACACCTAGAACTAGAGTACATTTTGAACAGAACAGAAGTGCAAGAAAAATAACACAAAATAGTGAAATACATAATCTCAATTTTCAGAGAGACCTGTAACTACAGTAGCATCAGATGCACTCACAAATTTGTAACCCTTTTCAGCATATTTGAATCAAATAGATGGTAGTTGTTCTCGAGAAGGTATATGGGAGATCAGGATATTTCTCTAAGGTATTTAAACATGCAAGAGATGAGTCACAGTACCAACATAGTATAATTCCGTAAAATACTTTATGTGAGAGAGTAAAATAAAATCAATGCGCTCACAAATTGTGCAAAGATTAAAGGCGTTCCGAGCTCACAGGCTCCCGCAGCACAGATACAAACCGTTCTCCCGCTCAACTATCGCAGTCTCCAGTCACATTCAGAGGACAAAATCTCAGGCTGGGGAACGCCTTTCGGCAGCTCAACGAGGATGCACCTAGCCCTATGCGTTTCACCTGTGTCTGGCTTCCTCAGGGGCTCAATAGTTGTGAATACCAATGTAGCACTATAGTCGGTTGCTTGCCTGCGAGAATGGGCTCTTCAATCATGTGCAATGCCTTGTCAGTCTGCGGCACACTACCTAGCAGTTGGTAATGGCCCATCAAGATTAATACAATGGGGGTCCCTGCATCTGAATTAGACTCGCGCTGTGTGAATCCTACCAGGCCGAGAGGACTAACCACCCACCCTGGGGCATCTAACGTCTTCACCCACCCCCTCTACTCCCAATAAAATTACAATACATTGAACAACACCCCCCACAAACATATACCGTACAGTAATTGGCAAAATCCCTATTATCCATATCTGGATAATAGCACATGTGTCCATTAAAAAATAAAACATAACAAAAACATTACACAGCAAACATATAGTAAATTAAAGTTGTTCTCACCCCTGCCCTGTTGAAGGCCGTCCCCGTCCTCCTCATCTTCCTCTGCCTCCTCCTCTTCTTCAGTGGGCACTGACCGTAAACTCAAAAAGCTAACTACTGACCTGCAACCCCTTAATCACCTGATCGGTTATTAGCCACGATGGTAATTAAGGTGTTAACCCCTCCTCCTGCTACACACCCGGGAGGCCTAACCACCCTGACCAGGGCAACTACCCCACCCACTCAACCCATTGATTGGCTCAGTAGTAAACCATGCCCATCATATGGGCATGGTTTCCCACAATGGCAACGAATGGGCAAGCTACAAATAAAAAAACAAGCACTGAATAAAATACATTACATTTCAATAAAATAAAACATTTGCCAATAAACCAAATGATTGGCAGAGTGGTAAACCATGCCCATAATAGTGGCATGGATTGCCACTATGGCAATAAATGGGCAACCTAAAAAAATAAAACATGCACCAAATAAAATACATGACATTTAAATAAAAGCCAACATTTGCCAAAAAATGCATTGATTGTCATTGCTTATGTATACCCAGAAAGGGGCATATGTAGCTTGCCCATTCATTGCCATTGCAGCAAACCATGACCACTGCTGCTTTAATATAGATTTGGACCTGGGTGCATTTTAAGGAGACTAGTAGAATCCTCTAGGATTATGATCACTCTTTTTATCAGTTGTAGAAATTTTCTGTAGAGTATACCTGGCTATGGGGGCTATGCACTAAGCTCCGATAAGTCACTTTTAGAGCGCAAAGTGCTCTTCAATCGTGATTTTTGGCTCAACCCGATGCATTAAGCAACGCAAACAGGCACTTTGCGCTCTAAAAATGACTTTTTTCAGGGATTTTTTCTAAGTCCAACTTTGCTCGATCGCAGCCCTGTTTGCGTGAAATTCTGCCCTTAAGCGGGATGCACTAAGCAACGCAACCTTAGCAAACGCAAAAGTTGCGTTGGTCAGAACACGTCAGGTCAGAGTAGACGCAAAGAAATCTGGACTTAGAAAAAATTCTTGCTTTTTATTTTTGCATGCACAAAACCGATACAGCAGGCCGGTGGGTGTCCCCGGCTGACCCCGCGGGGGTCCCGACGGAGCCCGGGGGTGTGCAGGGGTCCCCGCGGCCGTCCCGGGGTCCCCGCGGGAGTCCCAGGGTACCCGCGGGCCTGCGGTACCAATGTTGCACCTCCAAAAATAAGAAACAACAATTCTAACTAAATACACCCCCCTAACACATACTATACAGTAATGGCCAAAATTACTATTAGCCAAATATGGATAATAATGCATTTGGCCATTTTAGATACATATAACATTCAAAAAATACAGTCAAAACATATTACACTTACCTTTTCCAGGCACCCACGATGAAGGCCATCTTTGTCCTCATCTTCATTCTGCCCATGCCCCTCCGGTGATGCAAAACATGCACAACAATTACAATAGCCAATGTAATGTCCCCTAACCCCTTAATCACCATAGCGGTTATTAACCGCTACAGTCATTAAGGGGTTAACCCACCCTCACCCACCACTTGGGAGGCCAACATACCCTCCCACACTAACCCCCCACCCCGTGAGGCCTAACCACCCTCACCCACTACCCACAAGGGAGGCCTACCCACATAACCTTGGGGCCAATATCCCCTCCCGCCACCCCCAGTACCCACAATAAAAACAATACACAGCCCCACAATACGCATTATTCTATTTATTCAATACATTACCCACCCCCTGTGCCACCCCATAAATACATGATTTATCCTTTTACATACAGGGTTCATACCCCAGCCCCACGCGAGTCCCCGGCGGGCTGGCGGGTCACCTGACAGACCTACAGGGTACCAGCAACTTGTTTCACACAGGTTCTGGAGGCCTGTTGGTGGGTCCCGCCAAGCACCATGGCCCCCAGGTGGTCTCCTTGGGACGCCGTGGGCCACAATTGGGTGCCCACGGTAGGCTCGCGGATGTCTGGGAGCCCCGGATCAGACCCACAGCTGTCTGCGGGGCCTCGGGTGGTTCTCACGGGGGTCTGGGGAACACACGAGTGCTCACTATGGGTTCGCGGTGGCCCCCACAGATGTGGGACCACCGCTTCATCCCCGCAGGTGTCACCCGTGGAACCACCAGCCTGATACCCGTGAGATACCCGAAGAGACCGCAGGTGGTCTCCAGAGGTCTCACACAGAACCAAGGAACCAACCCTGAATGTAAAAAAAATTAACCTGGCCTATACATTCAATACATACATCCCCCCCCCAACACCTACAGTACAATAATGTGCCAAATAACTATTATCCAGATAGGGATAATAGATTATTTGCTCATTATTAAACACATTAACTAGCATATTAAAATAAATAAAGTACTACTGACCTCATCAATAAGAAGCCCCCATCGCCAGCAACATCCTTGTCTTTCGTTGCCCACAAAATACATAGCCAATACATAGCCAATACATTGCAATTACATTCAGATATCAATTAACCCCTTAAACAGCTTCACCCATTCATTTATATATATATATATATACAGATATATACAGACATACCCCGGTTTAAGGACACTCACTTTAAGTACACTCGCGAGTAAGGACATATCACTCAATAGGCAAACGGCAGCTCACGCATGCGCCTGTTAGCACGTCCTGAACAGCAACACCGGCTCCCTACCTGTACTGAAGCTGTGCGCAAGCGGGGAGACTATAGAGCCTGTTACAAATGCGTTATTTATATCAGTTATGCACGTATATGACGATTGCAGTACAATACATGCATCGGTAAGTGGGGAAAAGGTGGTGCTTCACTTTAAGTACATTTTCACTTTACATACATGCTCCGGTCCCATTGCGTACGTTAATGCGGGGTATGCCTGTATATATATATATATATATATATATACAGTGCTCGACAAACCCGGTCGCCAACTCGCCAGCTGCAATCGGATATTGGCTCGTGGCCAGTAACTTTTCCCCTGCTCGAAAAAAAAAAAAATCCCCTGCTCGAAAAAAAAAAAAAAATCTCCTGCTCGGGAAAAAAAAAAATCCGTCTAGCTGATTGGCTGTGACGCGGGATGGAGTTGCCAAGACTTCAAACCGCCCTTCCTTCTCTGCACGGGTAAGTCATGATGGGGGGGGGGATGTGCGCGTGTATCTGCTGCTGCTGCTGCTGCTGCTCCTCCTCCTCTATATAGCCTTCTGTATAATTGTATCAGCTCCTGTAACTTACAAGACCTGCACTGATCCGGTCATGGAGGATTTTGAACAGATGCTTGAGGTGGGGGGAATTTAATGCACTTTAAAATATTTATATATACACTGATACATCCTGCCCCCGGTCCCTGGCGCTCCCGCTGTCCGCGCTGGTCGGGAGATACCTCCCCCCCCCCCCCCCCCGGCACTCTCCAGCTGTGCGCACGGGTCGGGAGATACACCCCCCCCTCCGGTGCTCTCCCGCTGTCCACGCGGATACCCCCTTACCTCCAGCACTCTCCCGCTGTGCGTGCGGGTCGGGAGATACCACCCCCCCCCCCCACCTCCGGCACTCTCCCGCTGTGCGCGCGGGTCGGGAGATACCCCCCCCACCTCCGGCACTCTCCCACAGTGCGCGCGGGTCGGGCGATACCGCCCCACCTCCGGCACTCTCCCGCTGTGCGTGCGGGTCGGGCGATACCGCCCCCACCTCCGGCACTCTCCCGCTGTGCACGCGGGTCGGGAGATACCGACCCCCCCCCCCCCTCCGGCACTCTCCCGCTGTCCGTGTGGGGCGGGAGATAGTAGCCGTGTGTTTCTTCCCCCCCCCCCTCTCTCCCTTCCAGCGCTCCTGAGATACTGTGAGGTACTGACAGTGTGTGTGTGTGTGTGTGTATGTGAGAAAGAGATTGAGTGTGTGTGTGTGTGTGTGTGTGTGTGTGTGTGCGTGCGTGCGTGTGTGTGTGTGTGTGTGTGTGTGTATGTATGTGAGAGAGAAAGTGTGTGTGTGTGTGTGTGTGTGTGTGTGTGTGTGTGTGTATATGGGGGAGAGAGAGAACGTGTGTGTGCAGGACACCAGAGGTAACCCCCCCAGTCAGTCATCCCACCCCCCACCCAGTCAGTCATCCCACCCCCATCCAGTCACCCCCCACCCAGTCACCCAGTCAGTAATCTCACCCAGTCACCCAGTCAGTCATCCCACCCCCCACCCAGTCAGTCATCCCACCCCCCACCCAGTCACCCCCCGCCCAGTCATCCCACCCCCCACCCAGTCACCCCCCACCCAGTCAACCGGTCAGTAATCTCACCCAGTCACCCAGTCAGTAATCCCACCCCCCACCTAGTCACCCAGTCACCCAGTCAGTAATCCCACCCCCACACAATCACCCAGTTAGTAATCCCACCCAGCCAACCAGTCAGTAATCCCACCCAGTCAGTAATCCCACCCAGTCACCCAGTCAGTAATCCCACCCAGTCACCCAGTCAGTAATCCCACCCAGCCACCCAGTCAGTAATCCCACCCAGCCACCCAGTCAGTAATCCCACCCAGTCAGTAATTCCACCCCCACACAGTCAGTAATCCCACCCCCACCCAGTCACCCAGTCAGTAATCCCACCCAGTCAGTAATCCCACCCCCCAGCAGTCACCCAGTCAGTAATCCCACCCAATCACCCAGTCAGTAATCCCACCCAGTCACCCAGTCAGTAATCCCACCCAGTCAGTAATCCCACCCGCACCCAGTCACCCAGTCAGTAATCCCACCCAGTCAGTAATCCCACTCCCCACCCAGTCACCCAGTCAGTAATCCCACCCCCCACCCAGTCAGTAATCGCACCCCCACCCAGTAATCCACCCCACCCAGTCACCCAGTCAGTAATCCCACCCAGTCACCCAGTCAGTAATCCCCACCAAGTCAGAACCCCCCCCCACCCAATCCCCCAGCCAGTCACCCCCCATCAGTTCACCCCCCGTCAGTCAGTCACCCCCCCCCCTCTCCCACACTCTCCCTGTCTCTGGGTCTCTGTCTCTGGGTCTCTGTCTCTGGGTCTCTGTCTCTCTGTCTCTCTGGGTCTCTGGGTCTCTGGGTCTCTTTCTCTTTGGGTCTCTTTCTCTTTGGGTCTCGCTCTCTCTTTGGGTCTCGCTCTCTCTTTGGGTCTCGCTCTCTCTGTCTCGCTCTCTCTCTGTCTCGCTCTCTCTCTCTGTCTCGCTCTCTGTCTCGCTCTCTCTGTCTCGCTCTCTCTGTCTCGCTCTCTCTCACGCTCTCGCTCTCTCGCTCTCTCTCGCTCTCTCGCTCTCTCGCTCTCTCTCGCTCTCTCTCGCTCTCTCTCGCTCTCTCTCGCTCTCTCGCTCTCTCTCGCTCTCTCCCACACTCTGGATCTGGATATCTTATTTACCTATATATCTTAACTGCCCTATACTACACCGAAATAACCGATACTGCTTTCTTCAAGATCTGACTCTGGAGCTTCACACGGGAGACATCGGAATCCCCCCTAACCCAGAAGACAGGTAGGGAACACCTCCCCTCCAACATATAACATTGCGGGTATGAGGGTACCTGGACATTGAGGGACTGCGGATCAGGTAAGATCCCAGGTGGGATTGCTGCTTTAGATATTGTGAAGAGGGGGCGTCCAAACACTGGTTAATGGGTGCAGGAAAATAGTCACACACAACGTAACAAGGACTAATTGTAGTAAAGTATAAATGTAATACAATAAATAAACTTATGTCAAAAAAGAATGTTGTTCTACTAGGAATTTACTTTAAAATTTTTTACACGGGGCTGGGGGCAGAGCTAGGGGAGGAGCTGGGGGTGGGGCCTGGGGAGGGGCTGGGGGCGGGGCTAGGTGGCGAGTAGATTTTTTGGTTTGGCGAGTAGATTTTTGGGTGATTTGTCAAGCACTGTATATATATATATACATATACACACACACATGATGAACCAATATACAAATAAATGTAGAAGGGTTATCAAAAACATGATGTACTACAATTACCACTTCTCCATACAGACACACTACAATAAAATCAATTTCCTTTAATAATCCAATCTGATCTTCCAATCAAAATCCTCAAATGCCAATCAAAAGCCACAAATGCCACTGAAAACATAGCATTTACATTGTATACATGATGCATACAATCTATGCAGCATATACATTCTGCAAATGAATGTTAACAATAACATATTCCAAACAAAATACCAATACATCCAAACAAGTATACTATTTAAACCAATCCAGTAACCATCAATCAATTTGCAGACATTAATTACATCCCCAAACAATTAAAATAGCATCCATACCAATTACACAATTAACTATAGCAACCGTTAAAGAGAACAAGTTACCATCATACAAAATAGAAGGACACCAAAAAATAAAATATACAAGAGCAAGCCTCACCCTGACCTAAAGTACACCATAAAATAGCAAAAATTACATCTATCTAATTTTAAAATACATGACACACACATTTATGCATAGCAGCATAGGCAAAATATTTAAAAACACAGCAAATCAAGCTTTTAAAACAACATAATTTCTTACCCTGTATGTATATATCGATCTAGACATACATACATACATATATACAGTGGCAAGAAATGATATACCAAAAATAAATAAATACACATGTAAAAAAGCTTTAGAAAAAAAACCAAGTTAAATAAAATACATTTCTTTAGTTCACTTACCATTACTTGACCCACTCCCCGACTCCCGTTGAACAGCTTACTCTCGAACCAATCCACGCACAGGAACCCATAAAATAACAAACCATAAAATAATAAACATTAAAATAAAAATCCAAAACAATCCACGGGTCTTCTATTTGTAATCCATCTTCATCTGTATTCTTCTTTCTTCTATCTGCGGCTCTCTTTCGGGGTCTTCATGTCTTCTACGGCCACGCCCTGGCCTTCTTCTTCTGTAGGAGGTCCTTCCTCCTCGGCGTCTGCCTTCAAAATGAGACGACATAGGCTTTTAAAGACCTATGATGTCACATTTTCATCATGGTTCCCACGGCCCTGATTGGGCCGTGAAACCATGTGTTTTGGCCGAGAAAAAAAAAATGATGACGTCACTTAAAGGCAATGAAAGCTCAGCCAATCAGAATGGCTTTGCTTCAATTGCCTTTAAGATGACGTCATGAAAAGAAACATGGCCGGCCTCACATGGTACAGTAGCCAATCAGAGCATGGGAAATACATCCCAACTCTGATTGGCTCTAGTACCATGTGACAGGCTTTCAAAGACGTCACATCCGTTCTCCCCCAAGCCTCTGTCACATGGTCTACTAGAGCCAATCAGAGATGGGATGTATTTCCCACGCTCTGTTTGGCTACCGTACCATGTGAGACCGGCCATGTTTCTTTTAATGACGTCATCTTAAAGGCAATTGAAGCAAAGCCATTCTGATTGGCTGTGCTTTCATTGCCTTTAAATGACGTCATCATTTTTTTTTCATCGGCCAAATCACATGTTTTTCACGGCCCAATCAGGACCGTGGGAAACATTTGACCAAAATGTGACGTCATAGGCCTATAAAAGCGTATGTCGCCTCATTTTGAAGCTAGTCACCGAGGAGGGAACATCTCCCCTCCTAAGAAGAGAAGAAGGGCGTGGCGGAAGAAGCCGGAAGAAGCCGGAAGAAGATGGAAGAAGACCCCAGAAAACCCCAAAGAAGAAAGAAGACACAGACGTGGATTTGTTATGGTTTTTTATTTTATGGCTTACCTGTGGATTGGTTCCTGTGCTTCTGTGTCGCTTGGATTTCGGTGAGTGGGTATCTAATGGTGAGTAAACAAAAGAAAAGTTTATTATTTTTACTTTTACAGGTTTTTATCATTTTTGATTCATGTCTTTTATTTTTTCATTTCCATTTAATGCCCGTTAATGTATCTATGTATATAATACATTCACTGACACTGAATGGGTGTATTGTATGTGAATTTTGTATGTAACTGCATTGTATTTTATGCTGTATTATTGCCCCTGTATGTTATGTTTATCTATCTGTATGGATAGACATACAGGGATAATAATTGATTGTTTGGCTCATGTTTAGGTTCTTTTCATGTATGGATAATGTATATAGCATCTTTATTTTCTCATTGTTGTGAATAATGTAATTTGTATTTAGGTAATGGCTTATTTATGGTAGTAAGATTAGAATGATGGTGGTTACTTTAAATTAGAATTGTTTTGGCAATGGTTTGGCTTTAGCAATTGAATAGGGAATTGTATAATTGATTTGTATTGTATTTTAATTGTTTGAGGAAATGGATTAATTGATTGATGCTAATTGTATTGATGTTGGTTAGTTTCTAATTGATTTTCAGGATGGCATTGGTGGTTAGGGGATATTGTTCATAGTGTATTTTATTGTTACATATATTTTGCATAGTGTTATATGATGCACAGATTAATTGCATCATTTACACACTCTATGCAATTGTGTGACATTTCATATACATTTGTGGAGCTGCTGATTTGTTGGCTTATATTTGCAATATATGCAAGATTTATTGTACAATGTGGTGATTTTAAGATTAAAAATTCATGTTTTGATTTGTGCATGTTTTATGTGTTTCATAATGGGCAAATAATATATTATCCATATCTGGATAATAGTAATTTTGCACATTATTGTACTGTATGTGTTGGGGGGGGGGGGTATATTGGCCCCAAGGGTATGTGGGTAGGCCTCCCTTGTGGGTAGTGGGTGAGGGTAGTTAGGCCTCACGGGGTGGGGGGTTAGTGTGGGAGGGTATGTAGGCCTCCCGAGTGGTGGGTGAGGGTGGGTTAACCCCTTAATGACTGTAGCGGTTAATAACCACTATGGTGATTAAGGGGTTAGGGACATTACATTGGCTATTGTAATTGTTGTGCATGTTTTGCAGCACCGTAGGGGCATGGGCAGGATGAAGACGGCCTTCATCGTGGGTGCCTGTAAAATGTAAGTGTCAAATGTTTTAACACTGTAAAGCTGTAGATAAACTCTATTTATTGTAATTTAAATGTATTTAAAATGGGCAAATGCATTATTATCCATATGTGGATAATAGTAATTTTGCCCATTACAGTACTGTCTGTGTTGGGGGGCGGGGGGGATGTGTGTTGTTTATTGGGGGCAATTGTCCCCAATAAACATGATAATGTGCCTTAACCCCTTCATTGCCTTAGCGGCTATCCGCTAAGGTAATGAAGCAGCATTAATGTATTTTTAGTAATAGTGTGCGGGAGCAGGGGGTCCCCTGAGCTGAACCGCATTGATTTCTGCCTCAGAGACCCCCTGCTTCCCGAGTTACAGGCCCTGGTTTGGGGCATCGGTGCCAGTGCGGACGCCATCTTTATAGAGCCCACGTCGCGTCTTGGACGCTATAAAGATGGCAGCGGCACTGGCACCCGATGCCCCATACCGGGGCCTGTAACTCGGGAAGCAGGGGGTCTCTGAGGCAGAAATCAATGCGGTTCAGCTCAGGGGACCCCCTGCTCCCGCACACTATTATTTAAAATACTTCAGGAGATACAGGCCCCTTTATGGGGTGCCGGTATCCCCTGCAGAATGTAAATAACCCGGTCACGTGACGCGGGAGCTTTAAACTGCAGGGGATACCGGCACCCCATAATGGGGCCTGTAACTCCTGAAGTAGGGGGTCCTCGGACCTGAAACCAATGCGGTTCAGCTCGGGAGACCCCCTGCTCATGTACACTATTATTAAAATGTATTTATTTAATCATTTTTTTGTCACAGTCACCTTCCCCTAGCCGACAGATAAGAATCTCCATGCCGGGCCATAGCCCAGGGCCTGGAACCCATAGCTGCTTAACAAGTGGCAGCTCTGTACTTGGCGTGACTCTACCGCAGCTAGTGGAAGCCTTAACCATGTCTTCCCAAGCACAGAATTTATACTTTAGGAGAAATAAATCTCCATGTAGTGCTGCAGGCTATCCTTAATCATGCCATTATAAGGTAAAGCTGCAGATAATATCTTAAGTATATAACAGGATGAAGTCCACAATATAAACTTTGATGCTGGATCATATATGTAGTATGCTGGGATAGAAACCAATTGGAGCCCCGCAAATAGCTAGGACAACATTAGAGATCACAGGGAGACCCAGCAACCTAGATCCAATTGAGCAATGGAAGCGGCTCCCAAAGACAGAGTAGACAAAACAAACAATGAAACAAATCTACCATATTCAAAATAAAAACAGAGAATGTTAAGGCATGAAAACAAAGCAACTAAAATATTCATCCTCAAAAGAGGTAAAGAAAATCCAGACAGGACAGATTGCGGACTGGCTAAGCAAACACCTAGATCTATGAATATAAAATAGATAAGGTTATTAGATAAGTTCAGGCTGAGTCAGCCACTTACCAGCAACAAAATCACGGTGATACATATACTAATAATAAGCTTATTTTTAACGTGGTTATTAGAAGAACTCTTCAGGCTAGCGAACAGAAGAGAGAGGATACACCACTAACATATATTTTAAAGAAAACCCCCAAAATTCTAATTATAGAAAAGTATATTGGATTAACCACTAGGAGCCGGTAACCTGTGGGGAGGACATACATTTAAGGGGAAAGTAATTTTTTACAAAATTACAAAAATGGCTACAGTCTCTAGTTTAGACAGTTTTGTAGCAGCTTATACCACAAAGCATAAAAGTTTAGACTTTGCATGTGATACTAAAAGTCAAAATAATCCTTGGAAATATGTCCCGGAAATATTCGATCAAGAGATAAGTATCTCTAAGAAAAGTAAAAAAAAATTAAAGGGCAAAGCTATTGCAAGTGTATAAGCAGAATGCTTGGCAATGAATGCCAACATGGAACATATTGATATAGCACGTCAAAATTGTAAAGCCCAAAATAGAAATTATGAAAAAGAGATCGACAAATTAGCAAATCAAGTCAAGGCTCTAACAACTCTTATTGAAGTCGTACAGAGGAAAATTGCAAAAAGCATAAAATTACCCAAAGAGGTAATATATTGTAAGCAAACATTAATTAATGTAGAAACTGAAAGAGATCACATAATCAGTGCTGACAAAGTAATTCAAGATCAAGTTACTGAATTAATAAAAAGGCAAAAATGTTGATCACGCCCCAATGCAAAAACAAAGAGTCGCAGCTGCTACAAACGATCTCTATTGTAAAGGACAGAAAGCCATGGGATATACTGTAATGCTTCTGCTCCCACATATGCATATGACACGGGGGATTGGGAGCTAATGGGTAGCGAGCAAGGAGATATTTGGGAAGAGGATTCTACTGAATCAAATCTTCATTTACCCATTGCCATGGGGGAAATAATTGATGCGCAGGCCACAGGGGATTGTTCAATAACAATAGACCCACTGGATATGGTTAATCAAGATTCCGGGGAGGTAGATACATGAAAACTCCTGTCTCTGTGAGAACATGCCTATTCTCCTCTACTGAGGGGAATAAGACACTATTGGGGTTTGACAGGGTAGGAAAGCCATACACCCTTCCCACACTGGTACTTACACCACACAACCCTTAAAAACACTTTATTTATTTATTTATTTATTTATAAAATATTTTACCAGGAAGTAATACATTGAGAGTTACCTCTCGTTTTCAAGTATGTCATGGGGGTAGCTGACGTAATTGGCAAATTAAAGTCAGAGGAACGGATCACATCACATGCAGTCAATGTCCAGCAGAGATGTGAGTTACAAGGTGATAGAAATCAAAATGACCAAGTGAAAGTCTTGCAATTAACCATAGAAATGCATGTGTGGAGTGCACTACCAGACTTAATCAAAGAAGGTAATGGTAATTGTGCGGAAACAGTGGAGGAATTGCAGAAAATGTTACATCCCTCTGCCATAGGTCTCATGGTAGCATCCCAGATTAAACAACAAAGTGAAGAGGACCCCTTAGTCTTTGCCAATAGATTATGGGCTGAATATCGCACTGGTAGTGGACAGAATGGAACCAGAAATGATCAGGAATATAAAAATCTGCTAATCCAAAATGCGCATTCTTTAATCAAAGCCAAATGTGATTATCTCACAGACCCTAGGAGACATAGCTATGAGAAGATTATTGGGTTAATGCAAAGGTCTTTTCAGGAAATTCAGACACATATGCAGCAACAATGAAAAGAAAGAGAGGAAAAGCCTTTCACTAGAAGGGTTGCTGCTTTTCAGTGCAACCCCACAACAATAGACGATAAACACCCTCCAGGTGAAAGAAATACCCCATATAATCCTAATTGGGATAGACCCACATTTAGGAATAGGGGGAGGGGACATTACAATACACATGATTACAAAGAACAACAAACATCACAGAATGTTCCCAGTTACTCTGAACTAAGGCAGCAGTTCCATGCTTTACAGGGAAACTCACAGGAAAAGGCAGACAACTCATGGCAGCCTGACACACCAAATGGTGACTCATGACAATTACAGGCCCCAAGACTCAGAGCATCTATTACCTTAGATCAGTGATTCCCAACCTTCTTTGTTTGGAGGAACCCTTGAAGTATTTCGAAAAATCTCGGGGAACCCCTATCTGGCTGACACATATTAGGTTCGACAGGGGTCAGTCACAAAATTTCACACCTCACGAGCCACCTCTATTTCCCACCCTCTACCCATGTATTTCTCTCCCATCCGTCTCACTAACTCTCCCCCACTCCCGCCTCGCATGTATTTATCCCTTGCGTCTCACTCTTATTCCCTCTTTTCCTCACTCCCTCCCGCCCCCCTCTCTTCTCTCACTCGCCCCTACCTTCCATCAATTACCCCACTCTCACTCAATCCACCCTACAAAATACATACCAAAAAATCCGACCCCCAGGGGTGGGGGAGGGAGGGGTCTGTGGTCCAAAGGAGGAACCCCTGAGACTGCTTCAAGGAGCCCCAGGGTTCAATGGAACCCTGGTTTGGAATCATTGTCTTAGATAGATGGGTGGACACCCGCAAGTAATTCAAAGTGGGGGTATGTCAGCTACACAGCCTGTAGCACTAATACCTCTCCCAAATGACATGGGGCATCTTATGTCTGATGTTTTGGTTCCCAATGAATGTATGCTGGATTTGAATAACCTTCTACCTTTTCAGACTGTCCCCAGTACAGATGACAGGATGGTGGTTATTCCAGACTCACATTCAATCGCCGCCATTAAACCTAACAATGCCGAATATGATTTATTTCAGATTATTGCTGCTCATCCGGACAAGCATCTGTTAGAGTCCGTGCTTGAGAGACACTGTGAAGCATTTGCGGAGCATAAAACATGACTGTGGTAGAGTTGACACCTTGATAAACATGACTAGTATTGTTCCTTTTCCACAGAAACAGCACGGATTCCAAAAGGAAGCTGCCAGGTTTATAACGGAGACCATTCACTCACTCCTGAGCAAAATGACATTGTTGACTCTTTGGCCAAACAAGGCGCACAAGGGGGGGAGAATAGGTAAATCCCACAGATTAATGACAATTTGTGCTCCATGGGATGTGCCATAACAAGGCCCCCCATCAATGTCCCATAAATTTCAGCATTGCTGAAATGCAATCTCAGGACCAAGAAATTCAATACTAATTAATTTCTATTTCTTGCTTTCTTCCTTTATGCCACAAGCCTCCTGGCTTGCTTCGTTTGTTTACTAACTTTCTCTAGTTCTCATCATTAGTTCCTGTGTATCCTGAGACCTGCTGCTACTCTCCACGCAGAGGTCTGTGTTCCTGTGTTTCCTGAGACCTGCTGCTACTCTCCATGCTGAGGCCTGTTTCGAACTCCTGTGCTGAAGTGCTGGTTTACCAGCCCTGGTTCCGGTTACCTGCTGCATTCTCCCCTAGCAGAGGTTACCTTTCGTTTCCTGTGGTCTGCAGCTACTCTCCATGCAGAGGCCTGTTTTGGACTCCTGTGATGAAGCGCTGGTTTTTCCCCGGCACTGCCCTGCGGTGTTCTCCGGCCAGCCTGCTGTTTCCCCCTACAGAGACCGGCGTCATGGGCCGAGGACACTCCTTGCGCAGAGCCCACTCCCGCGCTAACGCTCCTACGCTGAAGCGGAGAGCTCCTGTCTACCCGTTGCCGAACTCCTGCCCGAATAACGACGATGCTGCCTTCTCCAATCCTGACCCTGGCTTGTCTACAGACAACGCTGCCTTCTCCAGTTCTGATCCCGGCTTGTTTGACAATGGACTTCGTACTCCGGATCCGACAACGTGGTCTAAGGTCGGTGATTATGTAACCCCACCTCAGCCCTGCGGTCCGGTCCCGGTTTGTGGTGAGCACGTCCGTGACAATATTACACCGTGTCATGATTTATTTAACAAAAATAAACCCAAAATGGAGAAGCTGTGTGTGAATAACTAAGTACACCCTTACTGCTCCATAGGAATTAAGATGCTAAGTAGCAGACAGGTGCTGCTAATCAAATGCCCTTGATTAATTGATCATCAGCAAGTGTGACCACCTCTATAAAAGCCGAAGTTTTAGCAGTTTGCTGGTCTGGAGCATTCAGGTGTGTGTTAACACAATGCCAAGGAGGAAA
The DNA here is from genome assembly GCF_040206685.1 of Ascaphus truei. Classification (NCBI taxonomy): domain Eukaryota; kingdom Metazoa; phylum Chordata; class Amphibia; order Anura; family Ascaphidae; genus Ascaphus; species Ascaphus truei. The sequence continues at coordinate 479,309,186 of NC_134484.1, read as the reverse complement.
GACATCAGCAATGATTTTAGAGAAGCAATTGTTGCTGCCCATCAATCTGGGAAGGTTTATAAACATTTCCAAACAATTTAAAGTCCATCATTCTACAATGCGAAAGATTATTCAAAAGTGGAAAACATTCAAGACAGTTGCCAATCTTCCCAGGAGTGGACATCCCAGCAAATTCACCCCAAGGTCAGACCGTGCAATGCTCAGAGAATTTGCAAAAAAACAAGAGTTACATCTCAGACTCTACAGGCCTCAGTTAGCATGTTAAATGTTAAAGTTCATGACATTACAATTAGAAAAATACAGAACAAGTATGGTTTGTTTGGAACATGGCAGCATAGCTTAGGTTTGCAAAGTTGCATCTGAACAAACCACAAGACTTCTGGAACAATGTCCATTGGACAGACGAGACCAAAGTGGAGATGTTTGGCCATAATGCACAGCGCCACGTTTGGCGAAAACCAAACACAGCATATCAGCACAAACACCTCATTCCAATTGTCAAGCACGGTGGTGGAAGGGTGATGATTTGGGCTTGTTTTGCAGCCACAGGAACTGGGAACCTTGCAGTCATTGAGTCGACCATGAACTCCTCCGTATACCAAAGTATTCTAGAGTCAAATGTGAGGCCATCTGTCCGACAGCTAAAGCTTGGCCGAAATTGGGTCCTGCAACAGAACAATGATCTCAAGCATACCAGCAAATCTACAACAGAATGGCTGAAAAAGAAAAGAATCAAGGTGTTGCAATGGCCCAGTCTGTAAGGAATCGGGGAACTCGCCCCCCCCCCGCTGCGTGTTCCCTCCTTACCTGCTGCATCTCAGTTCCCGCTCTCCTTACAGACATGCACGCAACCGTGGTTCCTCTACTCGTTCCACCGAGGCCAGGCCACCCCTGGTCGCGTCGCGCATTCTCTCACGCGCGGCGTGTACACGTGACGGCGTGCTCCGCCCTCTAGCTGCGAGTCAATGTTCCCAGAGGCCTGCTGCTACTCCCACGCAGAGGCCCGTGTTCCCAGAGGCCTGCTGCTACTCTCCACGCAGAGGCCTGTGTTCCCGTGTTTCCTGAGGCCTGCTGCTACTCTCCATGCAGAGGCGTATGTTCCTATCTTCCTATCCATCGCTGCCCCCTAGTCTGGTATGGATTGCTCGGAGTTCGATCCTGAAGAGGGGGGTTATGTGACGATGCGCGGAACACGCCCCCTGTGGCGTGTTCCCTCTTAACCAGTTGAACTTCTGATCGCTGCCCTCTAGCGGCGAGTCAAGATTATCTGATGTCTCTCTGTGTGGTGGGCGCTGCCTTCTAGCTGCGAGTCAAGACTCTCTGTGTGGCGGGCGCTGCCCTCTAGCTGCGAGTCAAGATCCTGTGTCTTTAAGTATTCTGTAGCAAGCGTCGCCATCTTGCTTCCTTGCAAATCCTGCCCTCTTCCTCCTGACAGGAAGTAAGCTCTCTCTGACTTCCTCACTGCTTGCTGCTGCTGCTGCTGTCTTTAAATACTGTCAGTACTCTATGCTTCGCGTACCTGCCCATACATGCTGTTCCTGCCTTGATTTTCTCTGGGACACTTCTCATCTCCTTTTGGATTCCGAAAGACTGGGACAGTCACTCATTTTACCAGTGAGGTTAGTTCACCATGCGGGTAGTGTAGGACCTGCTGAGTAGGGTTTATCTTGATGTGGTAGCAGGCTTATAGTCCTTTGGCCAAAGGATTAAACTAAGAACACTTAAGTTGTATTTAGTTTTGCTGCACTCTGCTGTTTCTGGCACTATGCCTTTAAGGAGGCTGGACATCCTCCAAGAAGCAAGTCTATTGTTACCTTGTGCTCTGGACTCTACCTCCCCCTGCTCCTCACTTGTGGCATACCCACACCCCACGGTGGTGCCTGAGAACGTGCGCATTCCCGCTCTGCTGCCAGAGAATGCGTGCACATGCAGCTGGGCTAGTCGTGTCTCTGAGCTTGGCTCCGCACCTCCGGACGCATTGCACATTCTTCTGCGCGCGGCGCGCTCATGTGACTACGTGCGCCGATCCCCAGCTGCGCGGCAACTTCTCCTATATCGTGTCTCCTGCGGCTTCCCCACCTCGCTATCGGGTCCCTTCCCTTCTCTCGGCTTGTGTGTCGGAGCACAAGCGTGACACAGTCAAAGTCAAGACCTCAACCCGATTGAAATGCTGTGGCGGGACCTTAAGAGAGCTGTGCATAAACAAATGCCCGCAAACCTCAATGAACTGAAGCAACGTTGTAAAGAAGAGTGGGCCAAAATTCCTCCACAACGATGTGAGAGACCTGATAAAGTCATACAGAAAACAATTACTTCAAGTTATTGCTGCTGAAGGGGTGCACAAACTGGAGTTTTTTTGGGGGGTGCGGCGGTTACAGGCAGTGCTAGGGTTAAACCCCACTCACATGGCCCAGCATGGGAGCCTCATCCCCGGTATATTACATGGTTGTTATTTTCAGGCAGGTGCCTGGAAACCTTGGAGCACATGCCAGGGGGTGGGCTTACTCCAGTGGTACTGCCCAGTTACTGGGGCTTACTCCAGTGGTACTGCCCAGGTACTGGGGCTTACTCCAGTGGTACTGCCCAGTTACTGGGCCTTAGACGTGCAGCAAACCCCTGGTATAAACGATGGCTCCCTTCTAAATTGTGTTTGCCTGATCCCTTGGGGGAGCGGGTGTGGTTCTGCTCAGCCCTAGCCATGGGCTAGGGATTATCTCTTGGCACAGAGAGTGCTGGATCCTGCCTTGCCTCTAGGGGGATGAGGAAAGCTCAGACTAGCCTAGGGCCTCAAGCTCCTGGGGTGACTAGTCATGTCCTGCCCAGGGAAGGGATGGTACCCGTGGGCTGGGGTACTGGAAGGAGAGGGAGTTCTGTCCGGTTCATGTTCTGTTCAGTTGCAATACAGCTGTTGCATGGACCTATGGCACTCCAGTTATTTCTCCACACCATGGAAGTTTGTTTCGCATTAGTAGATTAAACCTCAGTTTGAAGAATTCAGAAAAAGAGGAGAGTTTTGAAACAGACAAAAAGATGTTGTTGGGAATCAAACCATGAGACCTTTGCTTCTTGCCAAGATGGGTCATCATTCTCTTTCTTCCTAACATTAATACTCAGAATACCTGCAGGCCCCCCTCCCTGCCGGCGATCTCCCCTCCTCATTGGCTCCATGCCACGCCACGTGACGCGTCGCCGCTCGGGATCACAATCCTATTTCCTCCCCTGCTGGCTGACGCGTCACAGTGCGCAGTGAGCCTGGCAGTGAGGAGGGACTGGGGCCGGCTCGGGAGGAAGTCAGGAGCCTGTGAGTGCGTGCCGCGCCCGGCGCCGGATGCAGCAGGACCTTAGCCTGAGGCCTAGTCCAGGTAGGAAATTGGTGCTCTGGCGCTGCGCCCTGCTTTTCCTGGCCGGTTAGGTGCGTGCGCGTCTGGGGGCGCAGTCCCGACGTCATAGAGATGGTTCGCCCTCATTGGGTGAACCACTCACGTGCCGCGCTTGCGAGCAGCAAAATCAATTTATCTTTCATTAATGTTTGCTTGTCCCCTAAATAATCTATATGTGTGTAACCCCTTGATAGGAAGCAACAGCATCAGCATGGGGGGGAGGGGAGAGAACAGGAGCTGGTGAGTGACGAGCGGGCCGGATGCAGCGGGACATCAGCCTGAGGCCTCGTTCAGGTAGGGAACGGGCGCACTGGCGCTGCGCCCTGTTCGGCCGTGCTTTTCCTGGCCAGCTAGGTGCAAGGGCGTCTGGGGGACAGCCACCGACGTCACGGAGCTGAGCGAACCGATCACGTGACGCGCTTGCGAGTAGCAAAATCAATTTTGCTTGCTCATCAAGCGGCTGAGCGCCGAGCAGGCGCGCCCGCCCGCTCACGCAGGCCATGTGCATTGTCGCAACGTGTCCAGCGTGAGCGCGCGCGCACCCGCTCAGCCCCACCCTGGATGAGGACTTAGGAGGGGGGGGTTACAGATGTTTCTGTGCCACATTCTATCTTCATTAATGTTTGTTTGTCCCCTAAATAATCTATGTGTGTGTGACCCAAGCATGTCAAACTCGCGGCTCGCGGGCCGCATGCAACTCGGCTCGCCAATATTTAACTCGCGCTGCGCGCGCTTTCTCCAAAGGAAAAAAAAACAAAAACCTCCCCCATCTCCCGATTGGCTGGCGCGTGTTGGCACGCTGCCAGAATTTTTTTTGGCCCGGAGCAAGCTCTATCTGAGCTTGCATTGTGAGGCCTGCCTCTTCCTGCTGCCTGCTGCCTGCTGCCCGCCTCTTCCTGCTGCATGGAGCAAGTCAGGTGACTACTGCTCCATGCCTGCCTTGCTTCCCCCTTGCCCTCCTGCTCCGATTTCCTCCCCAGTTCCGATTTCCTGTGTGTGTGTCTGTGTGTCTGTGTGTGTGTGTATCTGTGTGAGTGTGTGTGTCTGTGTGTGTGTATCTGTGTGAGTGTGTATCTGAGTGTGTGTCTGTGTGTCTGAGTGTGTGTCTGTGTGTCTGTGTGTGTGTCTGTGGGTGTGTGTGTGTCTGAGTGTGTGTGTGTCTGAGTGTGTGTGTGTCTGAGTGTGTGTGTGTGTCTGAGAGAGAGTGAGAGAGAGAGAGAGAGTGAGAGAGAGAGAGTGTGAGAGAGGGAGTGTCTGAGAGACAGTGTCTGAGAGAGAGAGAGAGTATCAGAGAGAGAGAGAGAGAAAGAGAGAGTCAGAGAGAGAGAGAGAGAGTGTCAGAGAGAGAGAGAGAGAGTGTCAGAGAGAGAGAGAGAGAGAGAGAGAGAGAGAGAGAGAGAGAGAGAGAGAGAGAGAGAGAGAGAGAGAGAGAAGGAAAGAGGAGAGAAACGAAGCACTGGTTCCACTGTTAGCTTGAAAAAACACAGAGTTGATAACAAGGTGAGTTGATAAAGGGCCACAAGCGCGAAACGCGTAGGTGTTCTGTTTGTTACGTTTTTCTGATCCATTAAACTTTTTTATTATGGGAACGCACCTCTGTGTTTTTTCAAGCTAACAGTGGAACCAGTGCTTCGTTTCTCTCCTCTTTCTTGCATATTGATCTACATGAACGGAGGCACAGTACACCCCAGGACAAGTGGACTTTAAGGCTCCTCAACCACGTGAGTTTTATATTCAAATGTGAGTCCTTTCCACTCTCCTTTTCCCTACAAGTGGCTGCAAGGATTATTGTTCAAATACCTCATGTTATTGCCATGATGTTGTTCTGATGCTGGACACCGGCAGGTGTATATTGTCCTTACCTCAGTGCTTGTGGGACTATAGTTCCAGTTACACATCTACTAGGCCTGTGGGAGTATCATATCCTAGCCCTATTCATTACTTTCTTTGGAGGGGTACTCCACTTAAGACCTTAACTGTCATCACAATATTTGCTGTATTTTTGTCTCAGAGCACCATACGACCCTGTTTGTTTGCTTACTCCAGTAGGAGAAGGATTGGTAGCCCACTAATTGTTACAGGGGCTACACGCACTATGAACAAAGGTAAAATCCTATGTGGGACACAGTGAGGAGGCCTGCATCTGATGGTCGGTTGCGGTTGGGCCCCAACTCTCCGCCGGGCCCCGCAGAAACCGCCGGACCTCCCGCAGTCACCGCCAGACCCCCCCGCAGCCACTGGTATATCTACCTTTTTTATATGTATTGGGAGGTGGGGGTCTTGTTATATGTATTGGGGGAGGGGGTCTCGTTATATGTATTGGGGGTCTTTTTTATATGTATTGGGGGGTGGGGGTATTGTTATATGTATTGGAGTGGAGTGGGGTCTTGTTATATGTATTGGGGCTCTTTTTATATGTATTGGGGGTGGGGGTCTGGTTATATGTATTGGGGGTCTTTTTGTATGTATTGGGGGGAGTGGGACTCTTGTTATATGTATGGGCACCACCTTGAGAAAGGGACCGAAACGTCATTTTTTGTGTCTCTTTTTCAATACAAAGAACTTGTGATCAACTTACCTGCGTGCTGTCCCTTGATGTCGTGCTTCAACCGGTATCGTATGGTCTATATATATATATATATATATATATATATATGTATGTATATATGGGAGGTTATATGTATTGGGGTTTTTTCTATGTATTGGGTAGGTGGTTGTTTTGTATGCATTTGGAGTGAAGGTGGGAGAGGTTGTATATATTTTGGGGGTGGGGATTTTTTTGTATGTATTTGGGGGTGAGAAGTTTTTTGCATTGGGGGGTGGGAAGTTTTTTGGTATATATGTTGTGGGGGGAATTGTGTGAGGGGGGAGAGAATGAGTGAGTGTGGGGCACAACCCATGTATAAAAGATGGCTCCCTTCTAAATTGTGTCTGCCTGATCCCTTGGGGGAGCGGGTGTGGTTCTGCTCAGCCCTAGCCATGGGCTAGGGATTATCTCTGGGCACAGACAGTGCTGGGTCCTGCCTTGCCTCTAAAGGGGTGAGAAATGCTCAGACTAGCCTAGGGGCCTCAAGCTCCTGGGGTGACTAGTCATGTCCTACCCAGGGAAGTGATTGTACCCCTGGGCTGGGATACTGGAAGAAGAGGGAGTTCTGTTCAGTGAAACATGGCTAACTCCTAAAACCCCTGATGCACATATTGCCATTCAGGGATGCTCCAATTCTAGGAGAGATGGGTCAAAGAGAGGAGGAGGGGTGTTAGTTTATATTGCAGGCACCTTACAATTGACACTGCTAAATTGCCCCCCCAAGCCCACAAGCTGAGAATCGTGAACTACGTGCAGCCTTAATCACCTTGTCTGGTCAAAACACTGTGCCTGTGCAAACCGCACCCCGTATATCCCTTCCAGAAAAATTTGGGGGGAAAAAACAATCTTTCCGGAATTTCCTTAATCAATGCAGACTTGTGTTCAAGCTTCAGCCCATCATTTATCATACCGAAGAAGCCCAGGTTGGACTGATCATAACCCTGCTCAAGGATGAGGCCCTTGCATGGGTCTCCCCTACAATATGTTAGAACAAGATAGCCCACTACTAAGGGACCTGGAGGAGTTCATCGAAGCCATGAGTCTTATTTTTGATGACCCAAATCGTAGTGCAACCGCTGAGGCAACTCTGAACAATCTTCGTCAAGGAAGACGCTCGGCAGCTGAATACGCCGCTGAATTCCGCAGATGGGTTAACGATACTGATTGGAATGAGGCCGCGCAGAAATATCATTTTCGGCAGGGTCTCTCGGAGCAAGTTAAAGACGAACTAGCCCGGGTGGAGCCCCCAGAGAGATTTCAGGACTTTGTCCGTTTATGCATCCAAATTGATCGCAGGCTTACGGAAAGACGATTGGAGAGACAGGGGTTCATGCCAAGCAATCCCGGGTTTAGAGATGTCAGTACCCCAAGACGTTCCAGGGAGACTGAGGAGGAGCCGATGCAAGTAAATACACTGCGGGGACCCATCTCAACCGGGGAAAGGAATAGACGCCGAACAGAAAATCTCTGTTTATATTGCGGAAATGATGGGCACTATCTCGCTAATTGCCCAAACAAGTCCAGGCGGTCTTCTTTCCAGAGCCCTAGGAGAAATCAGCTGCACGCTATTTCAAAGACTGTTTTCTCTGCTTCTCAAGGGAAAGATAACCCTCCTTTGCTACACCCTCACCTCCTGGTTCCTATATATAATCGAGGAAGGAACATATCGTTTTTCAACCACAGTAATGGTTGTCTCAGGGGCGGCAGGGAATTTTATGGACATAGAATTCGCCAAGAACAATTCGGTATCATTTGTAGCCAAGGAATCGCCAGAAAGGATGGAAGTCGTTGACGGTTCTCCCTTGAGCTCTGGACCTGTTACCCATGAAACCAGTAACTTAACACTAATCATGGAGCCCAATCACCAGGAGAAGATTTCTTTTGGTCTCATTCCATCACCTTTGTTTCCAGTGATTCTGGGAATTCCATGGCTCATGATCCATAACCCACTAATTGACTGGAAGTCAAAGACCCTCACGTTTCCCTCAGAGCACTGTCAGCTAGCCTGTCTACCTAAAACTCCTATACCAGAGTGTGTAGGAATACATAAGATTTCCTCGTCTCAAGAAAATCTTCTGCCGGCTCCTTACTCTGAGTTTTTAGATGTGTGTGACAAGAAGAACGCAGATACGCTTCCCCCACATCGCTCTTATGACTGTCCCATTGAATTATTACCGGGTGCTGCCATTCCGTTTGGAAGAATCTATTCCCTCTCAGAACCGGAATTGAAGGTCCTCAATGACTACCTACAGGAGAACCTATCAAAGGGTTTTATCCGACCCTCTACTTCTCCAGCAGGCGCTGCGCTCTTCTTCGTGGGAAAGAAAGACGGTTCTCTACGCCCCTGAATTGACTATCGGGAACTAAATAAGATTACGGTGAAGAACAGGTACCCATTACCTCTGATACCTGAACTATTGGAAAGAATTCGGTCAGCCAAAATCTTTACCAAATTAGAGCTCAGGGGAGCGTATAATTTGGTCCGCATTCGACCCAGTGACGAATGGAAAGCAGCCTTCCGAACCCGTTATGGGCACTATGAATATCTGGTGATGCCTTTTGGACTCTGTAATGCCCCTGCTACCTTCCAGCATTTAATTAATGATGTCCTCAGAGAGTTATTGGACCAATTCGTAGTGGCATACCTGGATGACATCCTTGTCTTCTGAGATAACATCATGGATCATCAGACCGAATTGTCCTTGAGCGTCTCCGTAAGTACAAATTGTACATCAAGTTAGAAAAATGCGAATTTGAAAAGACCAACATGCAATTTCTCGGTTACATCATCTCTCCCGAGGGTTTGAGTATGGACCCAGGCAAGATTCAAGCCGTGGTGGAATGGCCAATCCCTCGAAATGAAAAGGACATTCAGAGATTTGTGGGTTTTGCCAATTTCTATAGACGTTTTATTAAAAATTTCTCTGGCATTATTGCTCCAATCACCCAACTCACACGGAAAGAATTCCCCTTCAAATGGTCTCCTAAAGCGGATGCGGCATTCGAACAATTGAAGTCACTCTTCACATCTGCCCCTATCCTCATCCATCCAAATCCAGAATTAACATTCATCTTGGAAGTGGATGCATCCGACTCCAATGTTGGTGCCATTCTGTCACAAAGAATTGGACCCAAGATGCTCCTTCATCCATGTGCCTTTTATTCATACCAAATGTCAACAGCTGAACGAAATTATGACATCGGAAACAAAGAACTCTTGACTATAAAAGCTGCATTCTCTGAGTGGAGACATCTACCGGAGGGGGCCAATCATCCAATTACGGTCTTTACGGATCATAGGAACTTAGAATTCATTCAATCCGCAAAGAGACTGTCTGCGCGACAAGCCAGATAGGCTCTCTTCTTTGCAAGATTTCAGTTCCACATCTCATACCGCCCTGGCTCCAAGAATGGGAAAGCCGACGCCTTGTCACGGTCCTTTCCGAATTCTAGTTCAGACAAAGAGCAAGAAGAAACTATTCTTCCAAAAAGAAATTTTTTGGGCGTCACATTCTCTGCCGATCTCCTCACACGAATAAAGGGAGCCTACTCAAATGACACTTTTCTTAAAAACCCTCCTCCGGAAGCAGAACTATTTCTATGTGATGGTCTCTGGAACTGTAATGATCGTCTGTTCGTCCCTAAGGAGGTAAGATTAGAGGTGCTTCAATTAATGCACGACTCCCGACCCGCTGGTCACCCAGGTGTCCTCAAGACACAGGAACTGTTGTCTCGCTCTTTTTGGTGGCCTAAATTAGCACAAGATGTTAAAGACTGTTAAAGTCTCCTGTGAGACTTGTGCTAGGACCAAGACCCCTCGACCATCACCTGTGGGTTTACTGCAGCCTCTTCCGGTTCCAACTCGTCCTTGGGGGTCCATATCAATGGATTTTATTGTTGACCTGCCACAATCAAATGGACATAATACCATCCTGGTAGTGGTGGATCGACTTACAAAGATGGCTCACTTCATTGCAGCACAGAATCTTCCTTCTGCAGACCAGACAGCCAAGTTGATTGTGAAAGAGGTGTTTCGGCTTCACGGGGCTCCTGATGAGATCATATCCGATAGAGGGGTACAATTCACTTCAAAATTTTGGAGGACCTTCTGTTCCTCTCTAGGAATTTGTTTAAATTTATCGTCCGGCTATCATCCACAATCCAATGGCCAGACAGAAAGGATCAATCAAACTTTGGAACAATACTTACGATGTTTTGTTTGTCATCTCCAGGATGACTGGATTGATTTCCTACCATTAGCTGAGTTTTCATACAACAACTCACATCATTCATCGACTCAGAAGAGCCCCTTTTTCTCAAATTATGGATTTCATCCAACCTCTATTCCTCGTTTTCCATCTTCGGGCCCCATTCCGGCAGTTACAGAGAAACTGGAGACTCTGCGAGACATCCAGGAGACCCTCAAAGAGACACTTCGTGAGACTCAAGTAAAGTACAAAAGAGCAGCAGACCAACACCACAGATCCTCCCCAGAATTTCAAGTCGGGGATAAAGTCTGGCTTTCTACAAAAAATCTACGTCTAAAGGTTCCAACCATTAAATTGGGCCAAAAATACATCGGGCCATTTCGCATCTCAGCACTAATAAATCCAGTGTCCTTCAGATTAGAGCTTCCTGAGACCATCAAAATACACCCTGTGTTTCACTCTTCTCTGCTGAAACCTTTCCGTGAGAACCCATTTCCTGGACGGAGACTTCCTCCCCCTGAACCCGTCCTCGTGGATAACGAAGAGGAATTCATTGGGGAAAGAATTTTGGATTCCAGGTTACACCGAGGGAAACTACAGTACCTGGTTCACTGGGGGGGCTATGACCCAGAGGAGAGGTCTTGGGAACCCAAAGATTTTGTACATGCTCCGCGACTAGTCAAAGCTTTCCACCGACGATATCCAGACAAGCCTAGCAAGGATCGTCCGGAGAACGCTCTTGGGAGGGGGGAGTAATGTCATATTCTCTAGCCTGCTGTACCCATGCTTGGCCACCGGGACTGCTGCCACTCTAAATGTCTTGTTATAGCCTGCAGTACCTAAACTTGTCCACCGGGATTGCTGCTGCTAAACTAGGAACATTCCAGAACCTGATACCTGACACCTCTGCACCTGTGCTCCACCTCTCAGCCTGCCTATATAAACCTCCCTTTCCTGTTCCTCCTTGCCCGTTTATACTGGTTCCTTAGCTCCTGCAAGATTCCTGTGTTTACTGCTGTGTTAGCTATTGCTATCATCCTGTTCCAGTTTCCTCGTTGCCGACCTCTGCTTGTTTCCTGACTTCGCTACCTGCCGCCTGCCTCGGACCCCTGCTTGTTTCCTGACTTCGCTACCTGCCGCCTGCCTCAGACCCCTGCTTGTTTCCTGACTTCGCTACCTGCCGCCTGCCTCTGATCTCTGCTTGTGACCCCTACTTCGCTCCCTGCTGTTCCTGCCACTGGGATCCACTTCAGCCGAAGTCCAATCCTTGACACTCGTTCTTCTCTCCCTTCCTCCTCCCGTACCCGTTCCTCTGCGGCCTGTCCGGACGCACGCCCAGCTGTCACGCGTGTTCCCCGCAAGGTGCGTGCTTATCCCCAAGCACCCGATTTCCCCCCCCCCCCCGCGGCACTCATTGCTCGTGGCGCCTCTCTATTCCCTCTCCTGTCACATTACCCCCTTCAGCCGCTCCTCTTGTCCCCTCGCCGTCCTTGGCGAGCGCCCCCGCGGCGCGACGCTCCTCACGTTCCCTGGCACACACTGTGCGCACGCATCGAACCCTTACAGAGGACGAGCGCACAAGCTCCACTTGTAGGTCTTCCCTGAGCTCTGGTTCCGCCCCTCATAGTGTGCAAGCCATATCCCTGTCTTATTTACCTGTCTCCTCCCTCACTCCTTCTGACCTATCTCTGCAACCCCTCACTCAAGCCTCTGCTCCTCCTCTCTCTCCCATTGGTGCACCCTCCTTTATAATCCCTGTCTGTCCTCTAGCTCAGTGCTCTGCATAGCTTCTTGTGACCCCTGTGTGTGCAGTCTCTATGCTTGGCTCTCCTGTCTCTTTCAGTGCTGGTTCCTGTCCCTGTTTACCTTTGGATCTCCCTGGCTTGAACTCTACTTTGAATTGGATTACCCTGCTTTCTCCTGCCCTTGGACCCTGCATTCGGATACGACTACGCTGCCCTCTCCTATCCTCGAACACTGGCTCATGGACTTGATCACGCTGCTCTCTATTGCCCCTGAACTCTGGCACACGGACATTACTATCCAAACTCTGATATCCTGGACATTGCAAGTATCTGTTAACCTTTTCTCAACAGGCCCGGCAACGTACTACCACACTCCGGGCACGCCCTCACTGCTGTGAGTGCGTGTTATAATCTTATCCACCTCAGTACTGGGGACTGACCAGGTCTGCGGGCATTCAGGCGTTACAAAATTAAAACTAAACAGCCAATGTGGACCTGACTTACTACAATCTATGTTCCTAAGACTTGGTGCCCCAGCAATTGCCAAACCAATTGCTTCCAGAGTCAACTCTATCCTGTCTGCAGGCCATATCCCTAAGATCTGGAAAACTGCCAGAGTTGTCCGAATCTTCAAATGTGGGGACAAAAACACTGTCTCAAACTACAGACCAATCTCCCTTCTCCCAATCCTATCCAAAGTCATGGAAAAATGTGTCCACTCCCAATTAAGCGATTACTATACCAAGACAAATTTCCCTATCCAATTCCAATCTGGCTTTCGCCCCAAACACTCCACCGCAACTACCCTGCTAAAAGTTTGCAATGAAATCCAGTGTGGAATCGAACGGGGACAACTCACTGGTGCAATATTCCTAGATTTTGCAAAGGCTTTTGATACTGTTGATCATGCTATCCTGTTTAACAAACTCCAGAGCTCAGGAATAGGGAAGCATGCTTTAAACTGGTTTCTGTCCTACCTATCAGGTAGATCCCAACATGTGTCCATCCTGGGCTCTAACTCCAACCCCCTGGATATCACCTGTGGCGTCCCGCAAGGCTCTGTTCTGGGGCCCCTACTCTTCTCAGTGTTCATCAATGATCTTCCCACAGCTTGTAAGGAAGCTTCAATACACATGTATGCAGATGACACAATCCTATATGCACACAGCCATAGCCTCTCTGACCTTCAACACATACTTCAGTCTGACTTTTTGAGACTCGAAAACTGGATTTCCCAAAACAAACTGTTTTTAAACACTGACAAGACTGTAACAATGGTATTTGGGACCAAGACTACATTTTTAAAGCTTCCAGTGACTGAGCTCCAGATCAGAACCAATGCTAACACCACCCTAACCCCTGTCACTAGTTTTAAATACCTGGGCATATGGTTTGACTCCAACTTAACATTCAGAATGCACATTGATACCCTGACATCCAAAACCTATGCCAAACTAGGTATACTTTACAGGAACAAATCCTCCCTAAGCCTGCTGGTCAGAAAGCATATCGCACAGCAGATGCTAATGCCAATTATAGACTACGGAGACATAGTATATGGCTCGGCATCACAAACCCACCTTAGCAAACGTGACACCCCCTACAATTCAATTTGTTGTTTTGTTCTCCAATGCAATTACAACACACATCACTGCGAAATGCTCAAAGAACTAGATTGGTCATCACTTGAGTCTAGGCGCAAAGTTCACCTTTCCTGTCTTCAAATACTTTCTGGACAAGCTACCCAGCTACTTGAACAAGTTCCTCACCCCTACCACATGCAGCACTCATCATCTGAGATCTGACTCCAAAAGACTGTTCATGGTCCCAAGGCTCAACAAAGTATCCGGCCGTTCCTCCTTCTCCTACCGTGCACCCCAAAACTGGAACAACCTACCAGAGACTTTCACATCCACCACCAGTTTAAGTTCTTTCAAAACTAAGGCTGTCTCACATTTTAATCTGGTCTGTAACTGTTACATACGCTCATAATATATATTATCTCTAACTGTGCATGCAATGTATTGTATATAATGTATACCCTGTTCATTTATGTAACTGTATTTGTAAACATGTATTATTTGTCTTAACTCTGTGCCCAGGACATACTTGAAAACGAGAGGTAACTCCCAATGTATTACTTCCTGGTAAAATATTTTATAAATAAATAAATAAATCTGTTGCATTGACCCCTGGGGTACTGGAAGAGGGAGTTCTGTCCGGCTCATATTCTGTGCAGTTGCAATACATCTGTTGCATGGACCTTTGGCACTCCAGTTATTTCTCTACACCATGGAAGTTCCTGTGGGGATAAAACCCTGTCTGTGGCAGGAGCCCTGCAGGATGGAGGAGCTGCACCATCACTAAAGACTATCCTGTGCCCCTCTCCCTACAACATCGCGGAGACTTGGCCTCCTGAGAACCAACAGGTCAGCACCACAGCACCACCATGATACCACAGCACCACCACAGCACCACAGCACCTCAGCACCATAATACCACAGCACCACAGCACCGCAGCACCATAATATCGCAGCACCGCAGCACCATAATACCACAGCACCACAGCACCGCAGCACCATAATATCGCAGCACCGCAGCACCATAATACCACAGCACCACCACGATACCAGCAAATATCCCTTAGGCTTGTTATATAGTATGTGCGGGCGCGCGTGCACGTGACGCACGCTTTTTGTGTGTATAGTGAGTGAAGGTACTGTGTGTCTATGTGTGTGTATGTGTAGAGATTGTGTGAGTTAACAATGAATTAAATAATATTTTTAAAATAAAAAAAAGTTGCACAATAAAAATAATGTTTATTTATTTAACTTTGACACATACATACACATACACATACTCACATACATACACATACACATACACAAACTCACATACATACACATACACAAACTCACATACATACACATACACAAACTCACATACATACACATACACACATACATACACATACACAAACACACATACATACGCACACATACGTACATTACAGCTCCGGTAGCAGCGCAAATTCATTCTTTTTCTCATCTTCTCCATCGTCGGCTGGCTCCATGCTCACTACCGTGCGCGCTCGGCCCTATTATAGAATATAGGGGGCCGCGGGGAGAGATAACTTATTGTATGAAACAGACCCACAAAGTGTTAAACACATGATATGTGTGAGGATACAGCGCTCTATACGTGCTGCCCCCTGGCTGTGATCCTCTCTGCTGTGTGCTGCTGCTGGGGAAGGAGCTAATGACAGAGCAGCAGCAGCAGATGGACTACAACTCCCAGAATCCCCTGCTGCTGACACAGGCAGCCATGACAGGACAGCCAATGAGGGGACAGGAGAGCAAAGCTTGAGGTGAGTGAGGCAGGGAGGGGAAGAGAGAGAGGAGCATGAGGAGAGAGCAGCCCTGTGTGTGAGAGCTGCTGCTGCTGCTCCCTCTCCCTGATCCCCAGGCCCTGCTGCTGAGGGGTATAACTCAGGGGGTGTGACTAGGTAACAGGCTCCCCCCCGAGTGGCAGCACTGGGAGCGGAGCAGCAGTCTGCCAGACTAAAGGAGATGTGAGTAACCAGAGAGGGATCTTCATTACAGGCCCGGGGGGGGGACCCAAGTGTGTGTGCCACAGAAACAGGCTGCTGCAGTATAACGCTGAGTATAAGGGCTGCAGCGTGTGTGCCACAGAGACAGGCTGCTGCAGTATAACGCTGAGTATAAGAGCTGCAGCGTGTGTGCCACAGAGACAGGCTGCTGCAGTATAACGCTGAGTATAAGGGCTGCAGCGTGTGTGCCACAGAGACAGGCTGCTGCAGTATAACGCTGAGTATAAGGGCTGCAGCGTGTGTGCCACAGAGACAGGCTGCTGCAGTATAACGCTGAGTATAAGGGCTGCAGCGCGTGTGCCACAGAGACAGGCTGCTGCAGTATAACGCTGAGTATAAGGGCTGCAGCGCGTGTGCCACAGAGACAGGCTGCTGCAGTATAACGCTGAGTATAAGGGCTGCAGCGTGTGTGCCACAGAGACAGGCTGCTGCAGTATAACGCTGAGTATAAGGGCTGCAGCATGTGTGCCACAGAGACAGGCTGCTGCAGTATAACGCTGAGTATAAGGGCTGCAGTGTGTGTGCCACAGAGACAGGCTGCTGCAGTATAACGCTGAGTATAAGGGCTGCAGCGTGTGTGCCACAGAGACAGGCTGCTGCAGTATAACGCTGAGTATAAGGGCTGCAGCGTGTGTGCCACAGAGACAGACTGCTGCAGTATAACGCTGAGTATAAGCGCTGCAGCGTGTGTGCCACAGAGACAGGCTGCTGCAGTATAACGCTGAGTATAAGGGCTGCAGCGTGTGTGCCACAGAGACAGGCTGCTGCAGTATAACGCTGAGTATAAGAGCTGCAGCGCGTGCGCCACAGAGACAGGCTGCTGCAGTATAACGCTGAGTATAAGGGCTGCAGCGTGTGTGCCACAGAGACAGGCTGCTGCAGTATAACGCTGAGTATAAGGGCTGCAGCGTGTGTGCCACAGAGACAGGCTGCTGCAGTATAACGCTGAGTATAAAAGCTGCAGCGTGTGTGCCACAGAGACATGCTGCTGCAGTATAACGCTGAGTATAAGAGCTGCAGCGTGTGTGCCACAGAGACAGGCTGCTGCAGTATAACGCTGAGTATAAGCGCTGCAGCGTGTGCCACAGAGACAGGCTGCTGCAGTATAACGCTGAGTATAAGGGCTGCAGCGTGTGTGCCACAGAGACAGGCTGCTGCAGTATAACGCTGAGTATAAGGGCTGCAGCGTGTGTGCCACAGAGACAGGCTGCTGCAGTATAACGCTGAGTATAAGAGCTGCAGCGTGTGTGCCACAGAGACAGGCTGCTGCAGTATAACGCTGAGTATAAGGGCTGCAGCGCGTGCGCCACAGAGACAGGCTGCTGCAGTATAACGCTGAGTATAAGGGCTGCAGCGTGTGTGCCACAGAGACAGGCTGCTGCAGTATAACGCTGAGTATAAGAGCTGCAGCGCGTGCGCCACAGAGACAGGCTGCTGCAGTATAACGCTGAGTATAAGGGCTGCAGCGTGTGTGCCACAGAGACAGGCTGCTGCAGTATAACGCTGAGTATAAGGGCTGCAGCGTGTGTGCCACAGAGACAGGCTGCTGCAGTATAACGCTGAGTATAAGAGCTGCAGCGTGTGTGCCACAGAGACAGGCTGCTGCAGTATAACGCTGAGTATAAGGGCTGCAGCGCGTGTGCCACAGAGACAGGCTGCTGCAGTATAACGCTGAGTATAAGAGCTGCAGCGCGTGTGCCACAGAGACAGGCTGCTGCAGTATAACGCTGAGTATAAGGGCTGCAGCGTGTGCGCCACAGAGACCGGCTGCTGCAGTATAACGCTGAGTATAAGGGCTGCAGCGCGTGTGCCACAGAGACAGGCTGCTGCAGTATAACGCTGAGTATAAGGGCTGCAGCGCGTGTGCCACAGAGACAGGCTGCTGCAGTATAACTCTGAGTATAAGGGCTGCAGCGTGTGTGCCACAGAGACAGGCTGCTGCAGTATAACGCTGAGTATAAGGGCTGCAGCGTGTGTGCCACAGAGACAGGCTGCTGCAGTATAACGCTGAGTATAAGGGCTGCAGCGTGTGTGCCACAGAGACAGGCTGCTGCAGTATAACGCTGAGTATAAGGGCTGCAGCGTGTGTGCCACAGAGACAGGCTGCTGCAGTATAACGCTGAGTATAAGGGCTGCAGCGTGTGTGCCACAGAGACAGGCTGCTGCAGTATAACGCTGAGTATAAGGGCTGCAGCGTGTGTGCCACAGAGACAGGCTGCTGCAGTATAACGCTGAGTATAAGAGCTGCAGCGTGTGTGCCACAGAGACAGGCTGCTGCAGTATAACGCTGAGTATAAGAGCTGCAGCGTGTGTGCCACAGAGACAGGCTGCTGCAGTATAACGCTGAGTATAAGGGCTGCAGCGTGTGTGCCACAGAGACAGGCTGCTGCAGTATAACGCTGAGTATAAGGGCTGCAGCGTGTGTGCCACAGAGACAGGCTGCTGCAGTATAACGCTGAGTATAAGGGCTGCAGCGTGTGTGCTACAGAGACAGGCTGCAGTATAACGCTGAGTATAAGAGCTGCAGCGTGTGTGCCACAGAGACAGGCTGCTGCAGTATAACGCTGAGTATAAGAGCTGCAGCGTGTGTGCCACAGAGACAGGCTGCTGCAGTATAACGCTGAGTATAAGGGCTGCAGTGCGTGTGCCACAGAGACAGGTTGCTGCAGTATAACGCTGAGTATAAGAGCTGCAGCGTGTGTGCCACAGAGACAGGCTGCTGCAGTATAACGCTGAGTATAAGGGCTGCAGCGTGTGTGCCACAGAGACAGGCTGCTGCAGTATAACGCTGAGTATAAGGGCTGCAGCGTGTGTGCCACAGAGACAGGCTGCTGCAGTATAACGCTGAGTATAAGGGCTGCAGCGTGTGCCACAGAGACAGGCTGCTGCAGTATAACGCTGAGTATAAGGGCTGCAGCGTGTGTGCTACAGAGACAGGCTGCAGTATAACGCTGAGTATAAGAGCTGCAGCGTGTGTGCCACAGAGACAGGCTGCTGCAGTATAACGCTGAGTATAAGAGCTGCAGCGTGTGTGCCACAGAGACAGGCTGCTGCAGTATAACGCTGAGTATAAGAGCTGCAGCGTGTGTGCCACAGAGACAGGCTGCTGCAGTATAACGCTGAGTATAAGCGCTGCAGCGTGTGTGCCACAGAGACAGGCTGCTGCAGTATAACGCTGAGTATAAGGGCTGCAGCGTGTGTGCCACAGAGACAGGCTGCTGCAGTATAACGCTGAGTATAAGGGCTGCAGCGTGTGTGCCACAGAGACAGGCTGCTGCAGTATAACGCTGAGTATAAGAGCTGCAGCGCGTGTGCCACAGAGACAGGCTGCTGCAGTATAACGCTGAGTATAAGGGCTGCAGCGTGTGTGCCACAGAGACAGGCTGCTGCAGTATAACGCTGAGTATAAGGGCTGCAGCGTGTGTGCCACAGAGACAGGCTGCTGCCGTATAACGCTGAGTATAAGGGCTGCAGCGTGTGTGCCACAGAGACAGGCTGCTGCAGTATAACGCTGAGTATAAGAGCTGCAGCGTGTGTGCTACAGACAGGCTGCAGTATAACGCTGAGTATAAGGGCTGCAGCGTGTGTGCCACAGAGACAGGCTGCTGCAGTATAACGCTGAGTATAAGAGCTGCAGCGTGTGTGCCACAGAGACAGGCTGCTGCAGTATAACGCTGAGTATAAGGGCTGCAGCGTGTGTGCCACAGACAGGCTGCTGCAGTATAACGCTGAGTATAAGAGCTGCAGCGCGTGTGCCACAGAGACAGGCTGCTGCAGTATAACGCTGAGTATAAGAGCTGCAGCGTGTGTGCCACAGAGACAGGCTGCTGCAGTATAACGCTGAGTATAAGGGCTGCAGCGTGTGTGCCACAGAGACAGGCTGCTGCAGTATAACGCTGAGTATAAGAGCTGCAGCGTGTGTGCCACAGAGACCGGCTGCTGCAGTATAACGCTGAGTATAAGGGCTGCAGCGTGTGTGCCACAGAGACAGGCTGCTGCAGTATAACGCTGAGTATAAGGGCTGCAGCGTGTGTGCCACAGACACAGGCTGCTGCAGTATAACGCTGAGTATAAGGGCTGCAGCGCGTGTGCCACAGAGCCAGGCTGCTGCAGTATAACGCTGAGTATAAGAGCGGCAGCGTCTGTGCCACAGAGACAGGCTGCTGCAGTATAACGCTGAGTAATAAGGGCTGCAGCGTGTGTGCCACAGAGACAGGCTGCTGCAGTATAACGCTGAGTATAAGGGCTGCAGCGTGTGTGCCACAGAGACGGGCTGCTGCAGTATAACGCTGAGTATAAGGGCTGCAGCGTGTGTGCCACAGACAGGCTGCTGCAGTATAACGCTGAGTATAAGGGCTGCAGCGTGTGCCACAGAGACAGGCTGCTGCAGTATAACGCTGAGTATAAGAGCTGCAGCGTGTGTGCCACAGAGACAGGCTGCTGCAGTATAACGCTGAGTATAAGAGCTGCAGCGTGTGTGCCACAGAGACAGGCTGCTGCACTATAACGCTGAGTATAAGGGCTGCAGCGTGTGTGCCACAGAGACAGGCTGCTGCAGTATAACGCTGAGTATAAGAGCTGCAGCGTGTGCGCCACAGAGACAGGCTGCTGCAGTATAACGCTGAGTATAAGGGCTGCAGCGTGTGTGCCACAGAGACAGGCTGCTGCAGTATAACGCTGAGTATAAGAGCTGCAGCGTGTGTGCCACAGAGACAGGCTGCTGCAGTATAACGCTGAGTATAAAGGCTGCAGCGTGTGTGCCACAGAGACAGGCTGCTGCAGTATAACGCTGAGTATAAGGGCTGCAGCGTGTGCGCCACAGAGACAGGCTGCTGCAGTATAACGCTGAGTATAAGGGCTGCAGCGTGTGTGCCACAGAGACAGGCTGCTGCAGTATAACGCTGAGTATAAGAGCTGCAGCGTGTGTGCTACAGACAGGCTGCAGTATAACGCTGAGTTTAAGGGCTGCAGCGTGTGTGCCACAGAGACAGGCTGCTGCAGTATAACGCTGAGTATAAGAGCTGCAGCGCGTGTGCCACAGAGACAGGCTGCTGCAGTATAACGCTGAGTTTAAGGGCTGCAGCGTGTGTGCCACAGACAGGCTGCTGCAGTATAACGCTGAGTATAAGAGCTGCAGCGCGTGTGCCACAGAGACAGGCTGCTGCAGTATAACGCTGAGTAGAAGAGCTGCAGCGTGTGTGCCACAGAGACAGGCTGCTGCAGTATAACGCTGAGTAGAAGGGCTGCAGCGTGTGTGCCACAGACAGGCTGCTGCAGTATAACGCTGAGTATAAGAGCTGCAGCGCGTGTGCCACAGAGACAGGCTGCTGCAGTATAACGCTGAGTATAAGAGCTGCAGCGTGTGTGCCACAGAGACAGGCTGCTGCAGTATAACGCTGAGTATAAGGGCTGCAGCGTGTGTGCCACAGAGACAGGCTGCTGCAGTATAACGCTGAGCATAAGAGCTGCAGCGTGTGTGCCACAGAGACAGGCTGCTGCAGTATAACGCTGAGTATAAGGGCTGCAGCGTGTGTGCCACAGAGACAGGCTGCTGCAGTATAACGCTGAGTATAAGGGCTGCAGCGTGTGTGCCACAGACACAGGCTGCTGCAGTATAACGCTGAGTATAAGGGCTGCAGCGCGTGTGCCACAGAGACAGGCTGCTGCAGTATAACGCTGAGTATAAGAGCGGCAGCGTGTGTGCCACAGAGACAGGCTGCTGCAGTATAACGCTGAGTAATAAGGGCTGCAGCGTGTGTGCCACAGAGACGGGCTGCTGCAGTATAACGCTGAGTATAAGGGCTGCAGCGTGTGTGCCACAGAGACGGGCTGCTGCAGTATAACGCTGAGTATAAGGGCTGCAGCGTGTGTGCCACAGACAGGCTGCTGCAGTATAACGCTGAGTATAAGGGCTGCAGCGTGTGCCACAGAGACAGGCTGCTGCAGTATAACGCTGAGTATAAGAGCTGCAGCGTGTGTGCCACAGAGACAGGCTGCTGCAGTATAACGCTGAGTATAAGAGCTGCAGCGTGTGTGCCACAGAGACAGGCTGCTGCACTATAACGCTGAGTATAAGGGCTGCAGCGTGTGTGCCACAGAGACAGGCTGCTGCAGTATAACGCTGAGTATAAGAGCTGCAGCGTGTGCGCCACAGAGACAGGCTGCTGCAGTATAACGCTGAGTATAAGGGCTGCAGCGTGTGTGCCACAGAGACAGGCTGCTGCAGTATAACGCTGAGTATAAGAGCTGCATCGTGTGTGCCACAGAGACAGGCTGCTGCAGTATAACGCTGAGTAGAAGGGCTGCAGCGTGTGTGCCACAGACCGGCTGCTGCAGTATAACGCTGAGTATAAGAGCTGCAGCGCGTGTGCCACAGAGACAGGCTGCTGCAGTATAACGCTGAGTATAAGAGCTGCAGCGTGTGTGCCACAGAGACAGGCTGCTGCAGTATAACGCTGAGTATAAGGGCTGCAGCGTGTGTGCCACAGAGACAGGCTGCTGCAGTATAACGCTGAGTATAAGGGCTGCAGCGTGTGTGCCACAGAGACAGGCTGCTGCAGTATAACGCTGAGTATAAGGGCTGCAGCGTGTGTGCCACAGACACAGGCTGCTGCAGTATAACGCTGAGTATAAGGGCTGCAGCGCGTGTGCCACAGAGACAGGCTGCTGCAGTATAACGCTGAGTATAAGAGCGGCAGCGTGTGTGCCACAGAGACAGGCTGCTGCAGTATAACGCTGAGTAATAAGGGCTGCAGCGTGTGTGCCACAGAGACGGGCTGCTGCAGTATAACGCTGAGTATAAGGGCTGCAGCGTGTGTGCCACAGAGACGGGCTGCTGCAGTATAACGCTGAGTATAAGGGCTGCAGCGTGTGTGCCACAGACAGGCTGCTGCAGTATAACGCTGAGTATAAGGGCTGCAGCGTGTGCCACAGAGACAGGCTGCTGCAGTATAACGCTGAGTGTAAGAGCTGCAGCGTGTGTGCCACAGAGACAGGCTGCTGCAGTATAACGCTGAGTATAAGAGCTGCAGCGTGTGTGCCACAGAGACAGGCTGCTGCAGTATAACGCTGAGTATAAGGGCTGCAGCGTGTGTGCCACAGAGACAGGCTGCTGCAGTATGACGCTGAGTATAAGGGCTGCAGCGTGTGCCACAGAGACAGGCTGCTGCAGTATAACGCTGAGTATAAGAGCTGCAGCGTGTGTGCCACAGAGACAGGCTGCTGCAGTATAACGCTGAGTATAAGAGCTGCAGTGTGTGCGCCACAGAGACAGGCTGCTGCAGTATAACGCTGAGTATAAGAGCTGCAGCGCGTGCGCCACAGAGACAGGCTGCTGCAGTATAACGCTGAGTATAAGGGCTGCAGCGTGTGTGCCACAGAGACAGGCTGCTGCAGTATAACGCTGAGTATAAGGGCTGCAGCGTGTGTGCCACAGAGACAGGCTGCTGCAGTATAACGCTGAGTATAAAAGCTGCAGCGTGTGTGCCACAGAGACAGGCTGCTGCAGTATAACGCTGAGTATAAGGGCTGCAGCGTGTGTGCCACAGAGACAGGCTGCTGCAGTATAACGCTGAGTATAAGGGCTGCAGCGTGTGTGCCACAGAGACAGGCTGCTGCAGTATAACGCTGAGTATAAGGGCTGCAGCGTGTGTGCCACAGAGACAGGCTGCTGCAGTATAACGCTGAGTATAAGGGCTGCAGCGTGTGTGCCACAGAGACAGGCTGCTGCAGTATAACGCTGAGTATAAGAGCTGCAGCGTGTGTGCCACAGAGACAGGCTGCTGCAGTATAACGCTGAGTATAAGGGCTGCAGCGCGTGCGCCACAGAGACAGGCTGCTGCAGTATAACGCTGAGTATAAGGGCTGCAGCGTGTGTGCCACAGAGACAGGCTGCTGCAGTATAACGCTGAGTATAAGAGCTGCAGCGCGTGCGCCACAGAGACAGGCTGCTGCAGTATAACGCTGAGTATAAGGGCTGCAGCGTGTGTGCCACAGAGACAGGCTGCTGCAGTATAACGCTGAGTATAAGGGCTGCAGCGTGTGTGCCACAGAGACAGGCTGCTGCAGTATAACGCTGAGTATAAGAGCTGCAGCGTGTGTGCCACAGAGACAGGCTGCTGCAGTATAACGCTGAGTATAAGGGCTGCAGCGTGTGCGCCACAGAGACAGGCTGCTGCAGTATAACGCTGAGTATAAGGGCTGCAGCGCGTGTGCCACAGAGACAGGCTGCTGCCGTATAACGCTGAGTATAAGGGCTGCAGCGCGTGTGCCACAGAGACAGGCTGCTGCAGTATAACTCTGAGTATAAGGGCTGCAGCGTGTGTGCCACAGAGACAGGCTGCTGCAGTATAACGCTGACTATAAGGGCTGCAGCGTGTGTGCCACAGAGACAGGCTGCTGCAGTATAACGCTGAGTATAAGGGCTGCAGCGTGTGTGCCACAGAGACAGGCTGCTGCAGTATAACGCTGAGTATAAGAGCTGCAGCGTGTGTGCCACAGAGACAGGCTGCTGCAGTATAACGCTGAGTATAAGGGCTGCAGCGTGTGTGCCACAGACAGGCTGCTGCAGTATAACGCTGAGTATAAGAGCTGCAGCGCGTGTGCCACAGAGACAGGCTGCTGCAGTATAACGCTGAGTATAAGAGCTGCAGCGTGTGTGCCACAGAGACAGGCTGCTGCAGTATAACGCTGAGTATAAGGGCTGCAGCGTGTGTGCCACAGAGACAGGCTGCTGCAGTATAACGCTGAGTATAAGAGCTGCAGCGTGTGTGCCACAGAGACAGGCTGCTGCAGTATAACGCTGAGTATAAGGGCTGCAGCGTGTGTGCCACAGAGACAGGCTGCTGCAGTATAACGCTGAGTATAAGGGCTGCAGCGTGTGTGCCACAGACACAGGCTGCTGCAGTATAACGCTGAGTATAAGGGCTGCAGCGCGTGTGCCACAGAGCCAGGCTGCTGCAGTATAACGCTGAGTATAAGAGCGGCAGCGTCTGTGCCACAGAGACAGGCTGCTGCAGTATAACGCTGAGTAATAAGGGCTGCAGCGTGTGTGCCACAGAGACGGGCTGCTGCAGTATAACGCTGAGTATAAGGGCTGCAGCGTGTGTGCCACAGAGACGGGCTGCTGCAGTATAACGCTGAGTATAAGGGCTGCAGCGTGTGTGCCACAGACAGGCTGCTGCAGTATAACGCTGAGTATAAGGGCTGCAGCGTGTGCCACAGAGACAGGCTGCTGCAGTATAACGCTGAGTATAAGAGCTGCAGCGTGTGTGCCACAGAGACAGGCTGCTGCAGTATAACGCTGAGTATAAGAGCTGCAGCGTGTGTGCCACAGAGACAGGCTGCTGCACTATAACGCTGAGTATAAGGGCTGCAGCGTGTGTGCCACAGAGACAGGCTGCTGCAGTATAACGCTGAGTATAAGAGCTGCAGCGTGTGCGCCACAGAGACAGGCTGCTGCAGTATAACGCTGAGTATAAGGGCTGCAGCGTGTGTGCCACAGAGACAGGCTGCTGCAGTATAACGCTGAGTATAAGAGCTGCAGCGTGTGTGCCACAGAGACAGGCTGCTGCAGTATAACGCTGAGTATAAGGGCTGCAGCGTGTGTGCCACAGAGACAGGCTGCTGCAGTATAACGCTGAGTATAAGGGCTGCAGCGTGTGCGCCACAGAGACAGGCTGCTGCAGTATAACGCTGAGTATAAGGGCTGCAGCGTGTGTGCCACAGAGACAGGCTGCTGCAGTATAACGCTGAGTATAAGAGCTGCAGCGTGTGCTACAGACAGGCTGCAGTATAACGCTGAGTTTAAGGGCTGCAGCGTGTGTGCCACAGAGACAGGCTGCTGCAGTATAACGCTGAGTATAAGAGCTGCAGCGCGTGTGCCACAGAGACAGGCTGCTGCAGTATAACGCTGAGTTTAAGGGCTGCAGCGTGTGTGCCACAGACAGGCTGCTGCAGTATAACGCTGAGTATAAGAGCTGCAGCGCGTGTGCCACAGAGACAGGCTGCTGCAGTATAACGCTGAGTAGAAGAGCTGCAGCGTGTGTGCCACAGAGACAGGCTGCTGCAGTATAACGCTGAGTAGAAGGGCTGCAGCGTGTGTGCCACAGACAGGCTGCTGCAGTATAACGCTGAGTATAAGAGCTGCAGCGCGTGTGCCACAGAGACAGGCTGCTGCAGTATAACGCTGAGTATAAGAGCTGCAGCGTGTGTGCCACAGAGACAGGCTGCTGCAGTATAACGCTGAGTATAAGGGCTGCAGCGTGTGTGCCACAGAGACAGGCTGCTGCAGTATAACGCTGAGTATAAGAGCTGCAGCGTGTGTGCCACAGAGACAGGCTGCTGCAGTATAACGCTGAGTATAAGGGCTGCAGCGTGTGTGCCACAGAGACAGGCTGCTGCAGTATAACGCTGAGTATAAGGGCTGCAGCGTGTGTGCCACAGACACAGGCTGCTGCAGTATAACGCTGAGTATAAGGGCTGCAGCGCGTGTGCCACAGAGACAGGCTGCTGCAGTATAACGCTGAGTATAAGAGCGGCAGCGTGTGTGCCACAGAGACAGGCTGCTGCAGTATAACGCTGAGTAATAAGGGCTGCAGCGTGTGTGCCACAGAGACGGGCTGCTGCAGTATAACGCTGAGTATAAGGGCTGCAGCGTGTGTGCCACAGAGACGGGCTGCTGCAGTATAACGCTGAGTATAAGGGCTGCAGCGTGTGTGCCACAGACAGGCTGCTGCAGTATAACGCTGAGTATAAGGGCTGCAGCGTGTGCCACAGAGACAGGCTGCTGCAGTATAACGCTGAGTATAAGAGCTGCAGCGTGTGTGCCACAGAGACAGGCTGCTGCAGTATAACGCTGAGTATAAGAGCTGCAGCGTGTGTGCCACAGAGACAGGCTGCTGCACTATAACGCTGAGTATAAGGGCTGCAGCGTGTGTGCCACAGAGACAGGCTGCTGCAGTATAACGCTGAGTATAAGAGCTGCAGCGTGTGCGCCACAGAGACAGGCTGCTGCAGTATAACGCTGAGTATAAGGGCTGCAGCGTGTGTGCCACAGAGACAGGCTGCTGCAGTATAACGCTGAGTATAAGAGCTGCAGCGTGTGTGCCACAGAGACAGGCTGCTGCAGTATAACGCTGAGTAGAAGGGCTGCAGCGTGTGTGCCACAGACCGGCTGCTGCAGTATAACGCTGAGTATAAGAGCTGCAGCGCGTGTGCCACAGAGACAGGCTGCTGCAGTATAACGCTGAGTATAAGAGCTGCAGCGTGTGTGCCACAGAGACAGGCTGCTGCAGTATAACGCTGAGTATAAGGGCTGCAGCGTGTGTGCCACAGAGACAGGCTGCTGCAGTATAACGCTGAGTATAAGAGCTGCAGCGTGTGTGCCACAGAGACAGGCTGCTGCAGTATAACGCTGAGTATAAGGGCTGCAGCGTGTGTGCCACAGAGACAGGCTGCTGCAGTATAACGCTGAGTATAAGGGCTGCAGCGTGTGTGCCACAGACACAGGCTGCTGCAGTATAACGCTGAGTATAAGGGCTGCAGCGCGTGTGCCACAGAGACAGGCTGCTGCAGTATAACGCTGAGTATAAGGGCTGCAGCGTGTGTGCCACAGAGACAGGCTGCTGCAGTATAACGCTGAGTATAAGAGCTGCAGCGTGTGTGCCACAGAGACAGGCTGCTGCAGTATAACGCTGAGTATAAGGGCCGCAGCGTGTGTGCCACAGAGACAGGCTGCTGCAGTATAACGCTGAGTATAAGGGCCGCAGCGTGTGTGCCACAGAGACAGGCTGCTGCAGTATAACGCTGAGTATAAGGGCTGTAAGGTCTGCAGCGTGTGTGCCACAGAGACGGGCTGCTGCAGTATAACGCTGAGTATAAGGGCTGCAGCGTGTGTGCCACAGAGACAGGCTGCTGCAGTATAACGCTGAGTATAAGAGCTGCAGCGTGTGTGCCACAGAGACGGGCTGCTGCAGTATAACGCTGAGTATAAGAGCTGCAGCGTGTGTGCCACAGAGACAGGCTGCTGCAGTATAACGCTGAGTATAAGAGCTGCAGCGTGTGTGCCACAGAGACAGGCTGCTGCAGTATAACACTGAGTATAAGGGCTGCAGCGTGTGTGCCACAGAGACAGGCTGCTGCAGTATAACGCTGAGTATAAGAGCTGCAGCGTGTGTGCCACAGAGACGGGCTGCTGCAGTATAACGCTGAGTATAAGAGCTGCAGCGTGTGCGCCACAGAGACAGGCTGCTGCAGTATAACGCTGAGTATAAGAGCTGCAGCGTGTGTGCCACAGAGACAGGCTGCTGCAGTATAACGCTGAGTATAAGGGCTGCAGCGTGTGTGCCACAGAGACAGGCTGCTGCAGTATAACGCTGAGTATAAGGGCTGCAGCGTGTGTGCCACAGAGACAGGCTGCTGCAGTATAACGCTGAGTATAAGGGCTGTAGCGTGTGCGCCACAGAGACAGGCTGCTGCAGTATAACGCTGAGTATAAGGGCTGCAGCGTGTGTGCCACAGAGACAGGCTGCTGCAGTATAACGCTGAGTATAAGAGCTGCAGCGTGTGTGCCACAGAGACAGGCTGCTGCAGTATAACGCTGAGTATAAGAGCTGCAGCGTGTGGGCCACAGAGACAGGCTGCTGCAGTGTAACGCTGAGTATAAGGGCTGCAGCGTGTGTGCCACAGAGACAGGCTGCTGCAGTATAACGCTGAGTATAAGGGCTGCAGCGTGTGTGCCACAGAGACGGGCTGCTGCAGTATAACGCTGAGTATAAGGGCTGCAGCGCGTGTGCCACAGAGACAGGCTGCTGCAGTATAATGCTGAGTATAAGGGCTGCAGCGTGTGTGCCACAGAGACAGGCTGCTGCAGTATAACGCTGAGTATAAGGGCTGCAGCGTGTGTGCGGGCCCCTCCTGTACACACGGGCCCCTTATAACATGGGGGGGGGGGCTATGAGACACATTGGCACACAGCTGTGCAGCGCATTACCAGTATTGTGACTGTATGTATATGGGCCTCGCACAGAGGGGCACAGGGTGTATATATAGCTGGGGTATAGGGGTTATTACCAGTATTGTGAGTGTATGTATATGGGTCTCGCACAGAGGGGCACAGTGTGTATATATAGCTGGGGGTATGGGGGTTATTACCAGTATTGTGATTGTATGTATATGGGCCTCGCACAGAGGGGCACAGGGTGTGTATATATAGCTGGGGGTATAGGTGTTATTACCAGTATTGTGATTGTATGTATATGGGCCTCGCACAGAGGGGCACAGGGTGTATATATAGCTGGGGGTATAGGGGTTATTACCAGTATTGTGACTATGTATATGGGCCTCGCACAGAGGGGCACAGGGTGTATATATAGCTGGGGGTATAGGGGTTATTACCAGTATTGTGATTGTATGTATATGGGCCTCGCACAGAGAGGCACAGGGTGTATATATAGCTGGGGGTATAGGGGTTATTACCAGTATTGTGATTGTATGTATATGGGCCTCGCACAGAGAGGCACAGGGTGTATATATAGCTGGGGGTATAGGGGTTATTACCAGTATTGTGACTGTATGTATATGGGCCTCGCACAGAGGGGCGCAGGGTGTATATATAGCTGGGGGTATAGGGGTTATTACCAGTATTGTGACTGTATGTATATGGGCCTCGCACAGAGGGGCACAGGGTGTATATATAGCTGGGGGTATAGGGGTTATTACCAGTATTGTGACTGTATGTATATGGGCCTCGCACAGAGGGGCACAGGGTGTATATATAGCTGGGGGTATAGGGGTTATTACCAGTATTGTGACTGTATGTATATGGGCCTCGCACAGGGTGTATATATAGCTGGGGGTATAGGGGTTGGATATAAATACTGTTTTGGTTACTCATAGCCCGGGGTCGGGTCCTATTGTCTGACCTTTGGCCACGTGCTCAGCTAGTGAGAACGCACACGTATAATGGGGAGGAGCGCTCAGGCCCCCGCCTCTGCAGTAGGGGTTAATCTGAGGTAAATAACAGAGTGGTTACATATAGATTTATAGATGGGTTTATATATTATTTAATGTATTGTCCTTTATTTTAACATTGATACGGTTGTTTCTGATTTAACTCATGTGTAATAGTTCTTTGTCGCTGTGACTAGTGATTGTGTTAGTGTGTATAAATGTATGGACACTGTATGTGTAGCACAGCCAGCTCCATATAATCACTGAGGCTGCAGAAGGGAGATAACAGGTTAATAACACCTAGTAACTGCTGGCTGCTATCCGGTACTAGTCTGCTATAAATCCCCGGCTCTCTGATAATCCCAGCCAGCGCTCCCTATCACTAATTAATCACTGTAAGTCCCTTAAGGCACAAAAATCCCTGAAGGAACAGAGACTTTCTGGGAAGGAACGGAGGTCTAGTGGAGCAGATGATGAATTAGCAGGCCCCATGTCATGCACTGGTGCGGTGTTGACAGCACCCATCGAAATCTCCTCAAAGGTTGTCTCAATATGATGAAAAAATCATTAACATGTTTTAATGTTAATTTACGTCCAACTTTATGGACATTGATTGCCGTGCCAAACAAATCGAAGCCCATAGTAGGTGCATATTTTAAACCCTTATTGAGAAGTGAGATCTCTGAGGCCGACAAATCCACTCCAGAAATATTGATTACATTATTCACAGAATCTAAAAGTTCTTTTTTCTTTTGTTGGCCGTTTGATTCCCGTCGGCTCCTCTTCCCTCTCCTGGTTCCTCTGCGTTTTTCTGGAAAAGCAGGAAGGTTTTTTTATTTTTTTTTGCTGTTGCAGGTACTGATGCTGGGTGGACTTTGTTTCCCAAGCATTGAATCAGATTTTGCTTGATGTCCCCATGTTAAACGCCCATCACCTTTCTTCTGCTTAGGGGGACCACATGATTGGTATCCGGATTGGTCATCTGGGTCTTTAAAGGAGACTGAATGAGATGAGTTCTCTACATCGGAGTCATCGGAGTCCCCACTATGGTAGTCGGTCACTCTGGCTTTCAAGATGGACCTACGTGGAGTTAATCTGTATGAATAATTTCTTGTAGATCCCTTGAATGGACGATCCGAGAAAGAATTGATTCTTTGCCAGCTATAAATCTGTTTCATTTCATAATCTATCCCGGTCTCCATCGTATTTATTCTGTTTTTTGGCCATTATTTCTATGGTCCTGGACAGCATGTGATCAAAGTCCTTGAACCCTTGTATGTTTTTGAATTTTTGCAGTTTTGTTTGTAATTCTTTAATTTGTTTTTCTAATGGTTCTTTTTCTTTTACTTTCTGTTGGACAATGAGTTCCATCATTTTAAAGGAGCAACTGTTCAGGATGGAAATCCATTGTTGTTCGAATTCCGTAACTTGCAAGCCGAAAGTTGGTAAAAAAAAATAAAAATTTACCCTGGGAGATACTTTTGCACTTGATGTAATTTTCCAGGGTTACTATGTCCCACCAAATCCTTGTGCTGCGAATAACAATTTTTCCAGTCTCTGAAGTGTATCCTCAAGTCTAATGTATCATTGGAATCAGTGTCTACTACATTATCAAGACTCAAAGGGCTATTTTCTTTCTCAATGTGTCATCACGACAATTGAAAGCATAAACTGAAGATGATGAGGAGTCCTGCGAAATGCTTGTGTTCCATTTTATTAAATTCTCAGAACAAACTCTCCATGACTGACCAGGTGATTAAAGGACACACACTCTGGTGTAAAAGAAAAATATATACATATAACAAGATCCTTAATGTACGGGCAACTCCCACAAGAATGTCAAGATAATAAATAGAAAAAACAGTGGAATGGGTGCTCAAGTACTGGATCACCATTACTGTATAGTGTATGTTGAGAATTCAATGAATGGAGAGACAGTGAAAAAAAAAGGGGCAATAGTAATGATTTCACAAATGTATATATTGATTGTGGTGAGTGAGGAATCAAATTATATCTAAGGCAAGGGACAGTTGTTCTCTGAAGGCAACGAGTTGGTGTAAATAAATCCACCCCTCAAGACTCATACTCACATTTCTAATGGAAGCTTTCCATTCATTGAATTCTCAGCACCTACATTATTGGTGATCCAGTACTTGATCACCCATTCCACTGTTTTTTCTATTTATCTGATGCATAAACCACTAAGGAGGCAGAAGGAGTGTAAAAGCCGCAAGAGAAGTCACAAAGGTTCTCAGATGGGCAGAGTTAAAAATTCCAACCATCACAGCCATTCATATAGCAAGTCACAGGAGCGTCCAAGCCGACTTTCTGATCAGAAATATGATGCACGAGAGTGGTCGCTCAGTCAGGAAATTTGTGAACACATTGTTTGCAGATGGTTACAACCAGCAATAGACCTCATGGCAACAGGTCACAATACCAAATGCCATCACTTCTTTTCCAGACACAGAGACCACCTGGCATCAGCATTCATAGGACATTGCAGAAAATCCAAGCCGCCAGTATAAATGCCATACTCATTGCCCCAGAGTGGCCAAGAACAGGCTGGTGCACCGAGCTAAAAGAAATGTCAGTGGCCTTCAGGGCCTTCTCACGCAGGCCCATCAACTATTCAAGCTCACTGCACCTTACAGCTTAGAGACTGAAAGAGAGATCCTAAGAGGACAAGGTTTTTCTGTGCAAGTTTCAGGCACGTTCAAAGTTAGAGAACCAGTAACACCCAAAATCATATTCTAGAATCTGGTACATTTTCAGATCCTGGTGAGATCCATTATTCCCCCCCCCTCCCCCCCTATTTAATATGGTGAGAAGTGGGGACAGATGAGGGGAAGTTACTGCACTGTTTCCTCTGCATTACCCACTTCTCTCCGTATGAAATAGGAAAGGGAGACTGTGTCAGTATGGAGCAGAACTGCTGGACCTGAGAAGGTATCGGGAGCATTTATCAAAGTCTCTCTGTATCTGCTTTTTATTCATACTATAGAACTGTACAGTATGTGACTATGTTACACTGAGAGGACATTGCTGGTCTTTTACCTGTTGATCTCAGACTCTCTTTATACGGGTTTTTTTACTAGATGGTTATGTTGTGACACAATCCTGATCCATTGATGTATTTTGCAGTGTTTGAAATGTAGTTCCTGTTTGAGGATTCCTTTTGCAGTAACTTATTTTTTTTGCATCTTTTGTTGGTGTGCTCGCCCCTCCACCCCCCCCCCCCCCCTTGCTTACTACGCTGTTTGAGGATGGACCCTATGTGTTTGTTTGTTTTTTGGGTTTTTTTTGCCCCTGTCTTCTCCGAATCCTTTTGGGGATAATAATCCTTAGGTTTGAAAGCCGATACTAAATGCAGTATATTTGTCCAATAAAACAGATAATTCCAATTCTGTTTTCTCTTTTATACAGACACAGCTGTCATCCAACAAATATAGATCAAGGAACCTCCGGTCAGCACCTCCAGAGCAGCACTGCCCCCTGCCAGCACCTCCAGAGCAGCACTGCCCCCTGCCAGCACCTCCAGAGCAGCACTGCCCCCTGCCAGCACCTCCAGAGCAGCACTGCCCACTGCCAGCACCTCCAGAGTAATACTGCTCCCTGCCAGCACCTCCAGAGTAATACTGCTCCCTGCCAGCACCTCCAGAGCAGCACTGCCCGCTGCCAGCACCTCCAGAGCAGCACTGCCCCCTGCCAGCACCTCCAGAGCAGCACTGCCCCCTGCCAGCACCTCCAGAGCAGCACTGCCCCCTGCCAGCACCTCCAGAGCAGCACTGCCCACTGCCAGCACCTCCAGAGCAGCACTGCCCACTGCCAGCACCTCCAGAGCAGCACTGCCCCCTGCCAGCACCTCCAGAGCAGCACTGCCCCCTGCCAGCACCTCCAGAGCAGCACTGCCCCCTGCCAGCACCTCCAGAGCAGCACTGCCCCCTGCCAGCACCTCCAGAGCAGCACTGCCCACTGCCAGCACCTCCAGAGCAGCACTGCCCACTGCCAGCACCTCCAGAGCAGCACTGCCCACTGCCAGCACCTCCAGAACAGCACTGCCCACTCCCAGCACCTCCAGAGCAGCACTGCCCACTCCCAGCACCTCCCAGAGCAGCACTGCCCACTCCCAGCATGGATCCAGACTTGTTAAGTGAGTAGAGAAGATTTTTTGGTGTCTTTGAAATCTGCAAGGAGGGAATATTTGATTATTTGGCAGTTATGTGAGTCAAACACCCAAACTAATCTTGTTTTCTTATAGAATCATCAGCAGCTAAGAAGATAATATATCTTCAACTTTTTAAATTTCTGCCAGAAGGGCTTGTAATACATTTCTTTATAATATGTATTATATTATACCAATATCAGAGGAAGTGAAATCAAACGAAGTGCCCCCACCCCCAGCTTTACATGATGGATTTTCCTATTCTTGTTGCCAGGTTTCCCTGTGGATGTCCTGGAGAGTTTAGAGATTAAGTCAGAGAAAGAAGAGACAGACACTGAGGAGGAACATCTGACCCCAATAAAGAAAGAAATAGATGCATTTCCTGTTTGTGGTAACTACCCTTACATCCTCACTTGTCTTTATTCAGTATTTTGTTTTCAATGGGTTGAAATGACGGCAATATTTTGGGCAATGTTAGAAATCCGTTTATTATTAAAATGTATGAATGAACTTATATCAAGACAATTAAATGAGAATATGTTTTGAGGTTTACAATTCCTATGTAAGCTAAAGAGATGAATTCCAGTGAAGGTTTAATGCATAACAGATGAGGAGGCTGGCTTAGGTATAGGGTTTCAAGGCCTAGTCTGAAGTCGGACATGGCTAAAGTTCTTTGTGCGTTAGGAACCCACGAGGAGAAAGGGGGCGGAATTAGTGATCAATAAATACAGTTGTACTCTAATCACGCCCTCTCTCTCTCCAAGATCTCTCTTCACAATACCACTCTGCATGTAACATCAGCAGCATGTGAGAGACGAGGGTTTCTTTATTCTATCACCCATCTGAGAAATCGCATGTTATTATCATTGATAGAAATTCAATCAATCTGTAAGTAACACTTTAAGGCCCGTTCTATTGTGTGTGTGTGTGTGTGTGTGTGTGTGTGTGTGTGTGTGTGTGTGTGTGTGTGTGTGTGTGTGTGTGTGTGTGTGTGTGTGTGTGTGTGTGTGTGTGTGTGTGTGTGTGTGTGTGTGTGTTTATTATTAATTAAAAAAAAACACATTGGTAAAAATAAAATATTTATTACATTTGTGCAGACACACAAATACATACATACATATACATACATATATACATACATTCAGCACGCCCTGCCACTATAGAACGGCCCTAAGAATAAAACTATAATGCTGTCTGCTGAACAACAATCTTGTGAAGTATTGGAATCTTTCTGAACAAGGAATAAAGTGACATTACTCTAACAGGAAATAATATTAAAGCATGCATAAAATTATAAGGTACCTGTTCTAATGAAAAAAATGATTTGTCTAAGGTTATATTGAGAATATTATTTTAATTTTGACATTGGTAGCTTCAAAATGTTTTCAGCACTCGTGGGTAAAAGCTCCCTCAGCACTTAAACGGTTAATAACAAAGTAAAATCAATCGCTTCACCCCTCCCCCATAGGAATCAGTATAGAGTATTTCTGTATAGTGATATCACAAGAAGAGCCCCCCACTCCCAGCTTTACATGATGGATTTCCCTTTTCTTATTGCCAGGTTTCCAAGTGGCTGTACCGGAGAGTTTAGATATAAAGTCGGAGAAAGAAGAGACAGACACTGTGGAACATCTGACCCCAATAAAGGAAGAAATAGATGCATTTCTGGTTTGTGGTAAGTACCCTTACATCCTCACTTGTCTTTATTCAGTATGTTTAAAAAATGGACTGAAATGTGTATAATTTTTTTGGGAAAAAATATTAAAGCGTGCATACAATTCTAAGATACCTGTTCCAATACAAAATGATTTGTCTGTTATATTGAGAATATTATTGTTATTGAGGTTTGAACATTGGTAGCTCTCAAAGATTTTCAGCACTTGGGGATAAAAACTTCCTCAGGACTTAAAGGGTTCCTAACAAAGTAACATCAATCACTTCACCCCTCCCCCATAGGAATCAGCGTATTTCTGTATACTGATATCACAAGAAGCACCCCCACTCCCAGCTTTACATGATGGATTTCCCTTTTCTTGTTGCCAGGTTTCCCAGTGGTTGTACCGGAGAGGTTAGATATTAAGTCAGAGAAGGAAGAGGCGAACACTGAGGAACATCTGACCCCAATAAAGAGTGAAACTGTTCCATTTCCTGTCTCTGGTGAGTACCTTTTCCCCTTTGTCTGCACAAAGGGATGTTATCTTGTCACCTCCAGAGCAGCGCTGCCCACTGCAGCATGGATCCACAAATGTTAAGCGAGTAGAGGAGATATTGTGGTGTCTTTGAAATCTGCAAGGAGGGAATTGAAAACAACGGATTTCAGAGCATGTCCGTTAAATCAAAAATAACGATATGTCCACCATTTGGCTATGATAGTGTTGGATGCATTCTCCTTTGATGTGGAAGGCAGGAACTAGGTCTCTATGAAAAAGGGAAACACCAAAAACAGTCGCACAAATCAGTAAAACATAGGAAAAAGGCAGAGAGCAGACAGTCAGAAGCCCCT
This sequence comes from Ascaphus truei, assembly GCF_040206685.1. NCBI lineage: Eukaryota > Metazoa > Chordata > Amphibia > Anura > Ascaphidae > Ascaphus > Ascaphus truei. The sequence continues at coordinate 479,273,038 of NC_134484.1, read as the reverse complement.
GAGTGTATAAAGACCGAGATAATGGGGTGAAATATAGATGGGCCGTCCCCTTTGGACTTCTTGTTATAAAAAATGGAAGGACGCACACACAAGCATGCCTCAGAAGGTGAGGAGTTCCTGCGGAAGTTAGAAATTACAGAAGTATTTACTCACCAGGCTGAGATCCGACTCTCCCTCGACGCAGGCTGGAAGACGGTGAGCAATGCTGCAGGCAAGCGGAAGGAGAAAGCAATTGAGTGAGGCCTCACAGGCAATCATTCAGTTATCCAATTAAGCCATGAAAGACTTAAAGGAGCCAAACCAAGCATTTGGACACAATCTGAGCATTTTGCTTCTATGTGTATGGACTTTACCTAATGTTGTGCAGCAGAATAGCACTTATATATCAGTGCTGATTACACATCTTCTCCTTAATTAAGGATTCCCTTCTCTGTTACCTCCAGGTCTCATTATATTCAGGGAGGTGTCCACTTTTTTTTTTTTTTTTTTTCCCAATTTTTTTATTGTTTTTCACAAAATACACACATTTCATACATTTCGTTATACAAACATTGGAGGAGTACTAACTGTCATGTACAACACAGTAAATATTCAGGAATCATTGTACCTGTTCAAGTTAAATATGTGACTAGTTGTGTTGAGTATTGCCTATTCACATACTCCCCCATTAGGTACATTACAATGGAAGCGGCCGCTTCGTTGTGTGCATCTTTTATTGTCAGGGAAGAAAAAAGAAAAGATAGGGGGAGAGAGAGGGGTGAAAGGAGAAGGGGAGGAAAGTAGAGTTGGGGATGGAGAGAAAGGGAGGGGAGGAGGGGGAGGAAGTGGGGGACCAGCCCAATTGGCCCCTTAGTTTTTTCTGATAGCTTTCGTAGTAGTCTGTTACACCCCTGGCCATATTTCCCATGTCTTATGGAACTTGTCCATTTTTTGGGTTAGTTTTGCTGTAAGGAGCTCCATTGACTTTATTTCGCGGAGTCTTCGTAGTATTGTCTGTTTGGATGGTGGATTTATTTTTTTCCAGGCAGCTGCCACACAACAGCGAGCTGCCGTGAGTACGTGTGTTGTCATTTTGTTTTCTGCCGTCTCTAGCTCGTCAATTGGTTTAGCCAGCACCATGGTCAGCGGGTCCATCTCAACCTCCACCCCCAGGTATTCTCGGATTAATGATTTGATCATGACCCAGAACACCTGAATCTTTGGACAATTCCACCAGATGTGAGCCATATCTCCTCTTTGTCCGCATCCCCTCCAGCACAAATCTGGGGTCCCGGGGAAGATCTGGCTCAACCTACTCGGGGTTAAGTACCATTGAAATAGAATTTTATAGATATTCTCTTTGGTGGTGGTGCATATTGATGTTTTGGAAGCTGCCTCCCGGATATCCTCCCAGTCTTCCCTATCGATCTCTATGTTCAAATCTTCCGCCCATTTGAGCATATAATTGTGTTGGGAACAACCTGCTGTTCTTGCCAGGCCCAGATACACTTCCAAAATCAACCCCTTACAGTAGTATCCTTTCCTGCATAGGCGCTCAAAATTTGTTAACGGTTGAAATGTTAATTCTTTGGAAAGAGTTTGCAGGTAATGCCTGATCTGCAGGAAGCCAAATATTGGCAAGTTCACTGTTTGGTGTTTTTTTCTCTAATTCCTGAATCGATAGGATCTTTCCGTTTCCTATAAACTGCTCTGCTACCATTATCTTTAACTTTTTTAATTCACTGAGTCTCTGTGGGAACAAGCCTGGGGGGAACTCCGGGTTGTTAAATATGGGCGTTAGTTGTGAGGGTGAGGCCGTTAGGTTAAACCTATCTTTATTTTTAGTCCATATTCTCCATGTACATTTCATTGCTCCCAGCTTTAATGTTTCTGAGAAGGTCTCCGTACCCCTCTCGGTCCACAGGGTGGCCGGGAGTGAGAGAGGTCTCGCATAGGCAGACTCAATCCCAATCCAACATCTTGTGGTTGGGTCGTTGTTCCACATTATAACTTGTTTGAGTTGGGCCGCCAAATAATATTTCATGATATCTGGGACTGCCAAGCCTCCGCTTTCCTTTGGTGCTAGCAAGATAGTTCCTTGGTCTTTTATTTTGCCAAATAAATTCGAAGATTTTGTTTTGCATATTTTTGAGTTCACCTAGTGGGATATCAATGGGGAGAGTCTGGAAGTAATACAGAAGTCTTGGTAGGATGTTCATTTTTACCGTGGCTATTCTTCCTAGCCAAGATATCTGATATCCATTCCAGCTTTGAAGGTCTTTTTTTAGTCTCGCAAATAGGGGTGGGTAATTGTATTGAAATAGTGTTTTGTACTCCCGTGTTATTTGTATTCCTAGGTATTTGATTTTTGTGGAGCTCCACCTATAATTGAAGTTTATTTGCAGTAATTTGGCCTCGGGGTGGGGTAGGGATATATTTAATGCTTCCGACTTATCCATATTAGTTTTGTATCCCGAGATTTTGCTGAATTTGTCTAATTGTGAGTGTAAATTCGGGAGTGAGGTCAAGGGGTTGGCCAGAGTCAGGATAATGTCATCAGCAAAGAGGGATATCTTATAGTTTGTCCCCCCAATTTCAATACCATTTATATTTTTATCCTCTCTAATTGTTGCTGCCAAGGGTTCGATAGAGAGGGCAAATAGAAGCGGAGACAAGGGGCATCCTTGTCGAGTACCATTCTTAATGTTTATAGGGTTTGCGTCTCCTCCTGGGAGCTTCACGACGGCCGTGGGACTTTTGTACAGGGCTCTGACCCCTGTCAGATAGTGGCCCTTAAATCCGAATTTGATTAATGTTTGATCTAAAAAGTCCCATCTGATCCTATCGAATGCTTTTTCCGCATCTAGACTCAATAGGATGGCCTTCGTGGATGAGAGATGTACATGGTCGATTATGTTAATGATTTTCCTGGTGTTATCTGAGGCCTGCCTGCCGGAAATAAACCCGACTTGATCTATGTGTATTAGGCTTGGTAGTATGGGGGTTAATCTGTTGGCTAAAATTTTACTGAAAAGTTTTAGCTCTGAATTAAGGAGGGCTATGGGGCGATAACTACCGCACTGTAGTGGGTCTCTCCCTTCCTTTGGTATAACTGCTAGATTGGCCTTAGACATAGATGCTGGGATGGTTGTTCCCTCCAGAAACTCGTTGAACATATCAAGGAGATATGGAGCTAAAATTAGCTTGAATGTCTTATAATATTGGTTGGAGAACCCATCTGGGCCTGGCGTTTTGCTAGGTTTTAGTTGGGAGATGGCATTTAAGAGCTCCTCTTGGGAGATTTCTTTGTTTAGTTCTGCAAGATCCCCTTCTGAGAGGCTTGGGAGGTTACATGAATCTAAATATTTTGCTATAGCTTCCTCGTTAGAGGATCTATTTTTTGGGAATTTTAGATTATATAATTTAGAGTAGAAGTCTGAGAATTCGGCTGCTATCTGTTTCTCGCAATATGTTTTGGCACCTGTCTTTGTTTGTAAAGCTGTTACTGTACTTGGGCTTTCGTTCTCAGACCTCTTAGCTTGGATGCTAATAACCGGTCGGCCTTATTCCCTTTATCGTAGTATTTTTGCCTGGTCCACCGCAGCGCCCTCCACTTCATCAAGTTGTATCTGTTTGAATTCAGATCTGGCTTTATCTAATATTTTGAGTAATTTTTTTGAGGGATTAGTTTTTTTTTTTTTATTTTTATTTTTTTTGTAAATATTTTTCCTTTATTGGTGTCATACATCACGAGGGTACATATTATCGATACTGGCTCGCAGGCCAACTTGTAAATACGGCGCAGTGCATGTACATGGCATAGAAGGGGTAGATGACACTCAATAAACCCTTTTTCCTGAGGGATTAGTTTTATGCTTTTGTTCCAGTAGTTGGACCTTTCCCGCCAATTCGTTGTACAATTTCTGTCGTGCTTTTTTCTTGTATGAGGCTATGGAAATGATATTCCCTCTGATTGTAGCCTTATGGGCCTCCCATAGCATCGCTGATGACTCTACGGAGCCCTTGTTCAGTGTAAAGTATTCTCTGAGTTTTTGTTTAATTTCTATTTCTACATCTGGTTGGTTTAACAGAGAATCATTTAGTTTCCAATTGTATTGGCTATTTTTATAGAAGGGGAGGGAGAGCGTCAGCGAGACCGGGGCGTGGTCCGACCAGGATATTGATCCTATATCTGACTGGGAGGTTGCCTGGAAGATATCCTTAGTACCCAGAAACTAATCAATCCTTGAGTAGGTCTGGTGCGGGGGGGAGAAGTAGGAGTAGTCCCTCTGACCCTGGTGCTGTGCTCGCCAGATATCTATTAATGCGAACTCTTTCAGTATGTTACGGAATTCCCTAGCATTTTTCTCCGTAGCACGAGGGAGGGGGGTATCTAATGTACTCATCCTGTCCTGGTCGGGATCTACAAGCATATTTAGGTCTCCGGCCAACAACAGTGTAGTTCTAGGCTGGGGAGCTAGGCTGTCACAAAGTTCTCTCAGGAAGTCAGCTTGGGCCTCGTTTGGGGCGTATATATTGACCATAGTAATATCCACCCCGGACAAGGTGCCTTGGAGGATAAGAAATCTGCCTTCCGGATCTGCAGTTTCTTTTTTTAAAGAAAATTTAACATTTTGTTTGAACAAAATAGCTACCCCTCTCTTTTTGGTTGGGCAGGATGCATAGTAGGTCTGAGGGTAATATCTCTGGAAGGTATTGGGGGGGGGTTGTCGTGTTAAAGTGAGTTTCCTGTAAAAACAGGATGTCTCCCTTCGTCTTTTTGAGCTCCTGAAGAGCGAGCCTTCTTTTAAGTACTGAGTTTAGTCCTCTGACATTTAGGGATATTAGTTTAAGTGTTGTGTTGTGGGCCATTGTTACCTGGATGGCATTTCAGGGCTTCTGTCAGTCCCTCCACTTTCCCAAGGTGGTGGGCGTCTCTACAGTCATACCTTGTCTTGACCTCTGAGTGGCCTTTTTGTGGAATCTTGGTTTCTGGAGACCCTGGTTGTCTGCGTATGTGCTCGTCCCTGCTGGGTGTGAGTGAATAGAAAAACAGGGTTGTGTTCATTTTTATGTGCGACTTTTCTTTTGTATAGAGTACCTGGTGCTGACGAGAGCTGGTTCTGCAAGATCTTCCCCAGTGTTCTCTGGGCACGTGGATGGCTGGGGGGGCATGGGGGGGATGGGGGAGGAGAGGAAAGAGAGGGGGGGGAGGAGAGGAAAGAGAGGGGGGGGAGGAGAGGAAAGAGAGGGGGGGAGGAGAGGAAAGAGAGGGGGGGGAGGAGAGGAAAGAGAGGGGGGAGGAGAGGAAAGAGAGGGGGGGAGGAGAGGAAAGAGAGGGGGGGGAGGAGAGGAAAGAGAGGGGGGGGAGGAGAGGAAAGAGAGGGGGGGGGAGGAGAGGAAAGAGAGGGGGGAGGAGAGGAAAGAGTGGAAAAAGAAAAGAAAGTGGGCTGTCCAAGAGCCCAATTTTAGAGACCCTCATCTCTCTAAGGATGAAGGTAGTAGGCCTATTGCCTCTGGGAGACTTCCCTGAACGCCGCTCTCTGAGAGCCATCAGGGAGGCCGGAGAGCCCTCCTTCAAAAGGCATTGCAACTAAACATATTAAAACACATAAAACTTGTTCAACCCTATAACCTCCGGGTCTAACGTTGTGGAACCCTTAACTAATTGCTTTCATAACCTTATGCTTATATGTCATGCTAACCTCTGTTTGGCATAGGGGTAGGGGTGTTCCCCGGCTAGGGGAGGGGGGGGCAGAAGTGGAGGGGGGGAGGGATATGATCAGGGGGGGGGAGGAAGGAAGGGGGGGGATAAACTGGGCCGGGGGAGGGAGCACGTGAGGGTAGGAGGGGGGGGTATAGGGGATGGGAAGGGGGGGGTGCTGGGGCAGGGGGAGGTCTATACAAGTATAACCCCCTTGGGTACCTTTCCTGGAGCCCTTTCTCCTGTTGGCCTCTATGGTAGAAAGCCTAAGACCTCTTTTGGGATCCCCCCTTCAGAGGCTTCTCGTTTCCTCCCCAGGTGAGCCCCCCAACTGTGCCCACCAACATTTGCTAAGGGCACAGGGCGCACCCTGGGAGGAACCGAGCTGTTGTGGGTGAACCCCTTGGCGTAGAGGTGGCTCCAGGTAAGTATTTACAATATTTAGCTAACACTAGATACACACGAGAGAGTTTTTTTTTCGTATAGCTTCAGTCCCCATATGTCTATCTTTGGGCTTGCCGTCAGCCTCTGTCTATTTTGGCCGAGTCTGACTCCGCTGAGACCGCCGGACCAGCTCCCGATCCATCACGGCGGGGGGGGGGGGGGAGGGGGGGCCGGGCAGGGAGCGAGGGGAGAGGAAAGGGGGGAGGGGAGAGAAATGTGGTTCCCCTCTCCCCCAGACAATCATCCCCCCCCTCCCGCACAACCAAAGCCCCCCCCGCCCCACCAAACATCATCACCCCCCGTCTACATCGGGTCTTGTGTCCGCCGTTCCCTGCTCCCGTCCTGAGACTCTTTCTCGCATTCCCGGCAGAGGCCAAGAGCGCCGACACTCCGAAGGAGAGCGACTTCATCTCACAGCAGGTAAGTGGAGATCCCCCGGGGGGGGTAGACAGGGGAGCTGTTTCTCTCTTTTATCCAGGGGGAGGGAGATCTGGGGGTAATGGAGGGCGCAGTCCCGCCGCCTCCGTCGGGTCGGGACAAGTTCTGAGTCTTGATTCTTATTCCTCCCCCACCTGGTTTCGCTGGGTGGCGATTCTCTGGGAAGTTCGTGGTACCTTCTCCGTTGGTCTTTGGTTCTGAGCGCCGTCAGCTTCTTCATGGGCAGATCCTCCGCTCGCCTGCGGGATGCCCAGGCCTCTCATAAATCTCGGGATTTCTTCCGGGTAGGATAGTGTGGTATTTCCCTCCTGATTGCACAACAATTTTGAATGGGAACCCCCAGCGATATTTTAAGTTGTTTTCTCTCAGTTTCTGCAGGAGGGGTTTTAACTCTCTTCTGTCTACAGTTTTCTTCGAGAGATCACTACAGATTTCGATTCGTGTGTTGCGGAATTGTAAGGCTCCCTTGTCTCTACTGGCTGCTAATAATTTCTCCTTCGTAGAGTAGTAGTGGAATTTAATCAGGACATCTCTGGTCCTCTTGGGGTCAGTAGATTTTGGCCCCGGGGCTCTGTGGGCCCTATCCATCTCCAGTTTATCAGGGGATAAGTCCGGGACTAGGTGGATAAATAGGTCTGTCGGGTAAGTGCGGAGCTGGTCCGTCTCCACGGACTCCGGGACATACCTTATTCTCAGGTTCTGCCTCCGGTCGCGATTTTCTTGATCTTCGGCACTTTCCTTTAATTCCCTTATTTCCCAGTGTAACCAGTTTATTTCGTCCTCTGCGGAGGATTGGGCCTGCTCCAAGGCTTCCACCTTATGGTTCAGAGTGTCCGTCTTAGCAGCCAGGAAGTTCATATCACTCCTTAAGGTGTTGACCGCTTTAGTCAGGTCATCCTGGATTTCTTTCCTCATTCTCGTGAAGAGGTTCTCCAGGTAATCTTTATTAATGTCAATGTTTGCCATTTCTGGCTGCTGTGTTCTACCTGGGTCTTCCCGCGTGCGAGTCAGGCCGCCGACTTGCGAGTCCTCGCAGCTCCCTGCGGGACGCTGGTTTGGGGTAAAGTAGCTCGCGACTGTTTGCTGGGCTGCTTTTTTGCCCTTGCCGCTCATGCTCTGTATGTTCCCCTGTCAGCTTATGCTCCCCACTTTATTATTTTTATTCCCTTTTATTTAAGGGGGGGTGTGTGAGAGTATTGCGGAGCTTCTGGGGTGTTTCTGGGGCTGCTGAATAGTTATTTATTTGGTTCAACGCTGTGTTGCTGGGGAGGTAGGGTGTTGTGGCACACTGAGGCTCAGGCAGCAGTTGAAAATTGATGGTTGGGACAAGCAGCTGTATACCCCTTTAAGGGGAGATGTTGCCTCAGTGGAGTGCTTTAAGATGGCCGCTTCCTGCCCTGCCTCCACGTGGTGTGTCCCACAGCTCCTGCAGCCAGGGATACTCTCCCCTGCCGGGATAACCTGCTGGGGGTATGTTTATTTATTTTTATATTCTGGGGGGGGGAGGGGCAAGCGGAGACCGGGACCGCAACGGGGAGATGCTGCTGCAGCTCCGGCTTCCCCTCGGGCCGCGGGAGGCCGCCGCGGGCGCACTTCAAGGGCAGCACGCACAGGGGGGGAATCCCCAAGCCCCGCAGTAAGAGCTGACTCCGCGGGACACTCGGAGCTTAGCCCCGTCGCCTCTCCTACCTCCCGCACGCTCCTCCAGGCGATTCCGCTGACTTTTTCTTTGCGAGTCAGGGGGGGACTTCTACCGGGGGTCGGGGCTCACAGGAGGCCTCCCAGAGCGCCGGCAACCCCTCTCCAAATCGGCAGAAAAGATACTTCTTGTGCCCAGCTGATCTTAGGGGTTCAGGATGGTAGGTTTTGAGGGGGATTTGTTTATTTAGTTGCTCTTGTTATAGTTTATACGTTGGAGGGGCTCTGGAGCCAATCTCTCAGGCAGCCATTCCCCTTGACGTCACAGGAAGTCTCCGGAGGTGTCCACTTTTGCTTTTATGATTTTGGTACTTTTGCGTGTTGCATGATCCAAGTTGTACACTTTTTGCTTCATTCAATATATCCATTTATTACATTTTCTTTGGCATATCCTCTATAAAATCTTTTTTTATTTCTATTCGTCAGTAAGTGCTGGGAACTCCCCCCTCTTTTTCCTATTAGTATTACAGATGGATCTACAAAGTTATAAAGTATTGTACATGTTGTACCAAATTCATTTTCTCCAAAAAACGGACTCTACAATCAATCACGTGAGGAATCAGATAAATGCCCATGTGGGAGGATAGAGGTGGGTGAATGACCGACTGGGTGTAGGAGAGGAATCCCAAACACAGTCTCAAGGCAACGTTTGTGCAAATCAGTGCCAGCTGAGTACAGAGTCCAAGAGCGGAGGGTAGAAGCGCATCAAGGAGACCTATGTAGGAGAGAGACACACAAAGAATGCAGATTAGACCCAATATACCAGGGATACCAAAGGACTATCCGATGTTACAAGGTATCCAAACATCCCATCGTCTGGGCAATTGGAACAACAAGACAAACCTCAACCCATAAAGGTACATGTCCTTGTTCATCCCACGTCACGTTGCCATGGCGATACATCGCACGAAGTCACGGTAAGTGAGGCATGCGCTCCTCAGCATTTAAGGCCTCTGTAACCGCCGCAACCTCTCCCCCCCCCCAAAAAAGATTCGCTGTGGGGGGTGCAGGCTTACAGAGGCTCCTTGCGCTTCCCGAAGGAATTTAAAATTAATGCCTGTGAGCGGCAGGGCCTCTGTAAACCTTACTTACCTTGATTCAGATGCTCCTTGTGAAGCGTCGCCATGACAACGTGACATGACGCTAGGACGTCTGAATCAAGGTAAGGGGGGTGCGCGAGGAGAGGGGGAAAGCCAGCAGGGGGGAAAGCCAGCAGGGGGGTGCGCAGGGGAAAAAGATTGCGCCTCGCCTGCTCTAAGGCATACTTGGATTTTATTATTTTCAATTTCCAGGCCTCTGTTGTTGTCTGTAACCAGCTGTTCCGTGTCGGAATACCAGGCCTGTAGGTCTTAATAAAGCAGTGGCGCTCGTCATCAACCGTTTAATCTCATGAGGCCCAAAAAACCTGAGCAGCAGCTTTTCCTGTGCTCGCATACACAAGCAGGGTGGGGGAGTCTTTGATCAGGGGTTTTATTGTATACCATTTGTCTCCCCCCCTGACCATTAACATAACATATGGGCTCTGAGTGTTCATACCAGACCCAAAATACAATTCATCCTTTAATACCTTCACATATTTAAATAATCCGTTCTGCTGGGCCCAGTGGGCTGAAACGTGCCTGTCCCTCATGCCGGAGGTGACTCTCCATGGTGGCCAAGTTTCAGCTTTCTGTGACCCCCAGAACCGGAGATACACACAAAACAAGTTAAAAATTTTATTACTTTAATGCAGGATTCTCCGCTCTAAAAATGAATCTCTGCTTTTCACTCTTTCCCATTGAAATCAACGGGCTCCGACGCTATAGGCTTCCAATGGAGCAACTCCGCCGTTCAAGTCTATGGGCTCCGCCGCTATAGACTTTCAATGTAGCAACTCTGCAATTGAAGTCTCTATAGGAAAACCACAGTTCTTTACATTTGCCCATACTCCGTCTGGTTGTTCGGAGAGGGTTGGAAATGGCCATGCAGTCATGCCGGAGCAGTGACTACATGCGACCCAAATCCCAGCCCTCTGGTCCTCGCAGAACCGGAGATATGGACTTACACATATTACAGTTTTGGACTTAGCCGTTTTAACGCCACGCTGCTTTTCCCCCATTGGAATCAATGGCCAGCGCCACCATAGGAAATGCATGGGCGAGCGCCGCCATGGGATTCAATGGGGCCTCCGCTCCGCCATTAGAGTCAATGGCGCGACCCTCCTGCTGAGCTCAACCCTTTACGGGGGTCCCTCATTCTCGGACCCGGTGGTGATCGTGTCCTAGGGGCAAAAATTATTTTATTTCTGGGTTCCCTAGAACCTAAGGTTCCCACGCCAATTGTAGTTGACCTTGAACTAGTAGTGATAAAGGCTCTCTTTTTTTTTTTTTTTTATTTATTTTTTCACTTCAATGGTTTCATGTGGGCAATCTCTAATTACCTAAAGAACTACATAGCTGCCGGTTAATTCGTTCTCCGTCTATTGATCGGCAAAGTTTGGCGACATCTTTAAATATGGGGAATGTAAATCGTTGTTATAGGAACAATCATGCTTGTTAAAATAGAATACAAGAAAATTGGTCTATCAAAGTTGTTGTTTTTTAAACCAGAAAATGTTAAAAGTATTTTTTCTTACTACAGAACTGATTTATTTAAAAAAACACACATGCAGGATATTGCCTGAACCGCAGCTTTAAGAAAATGTATCCGCTTTTGTGGTCTGCGGTTTGGATGGCTGCCAACCCGTTACTGGAGGTCGGCGTCGTGGAATCCCCATTGAAGTCAATGGCTCCATTGACTTACAATGGGAAACCGCCGCTCCTCCTCTCAGACGCCACCTGCTGGTATTCGATGGAAACGGGTCCAAACCGCCGGATTCGCCATAGGTTTCAATGGAGCTGCAATGGCGACCTATGGGAAACTGCAAAATGGAGCCTGAAAAGGCGGGAACATGGAACAAAGGGCTATAAACACTGAGTTAACCTTAACCCTTTCCCTCCCGCATCAATCCCAGTGTATGTGTTGGTGTAAACCCTGGAATGGGAACAATACACATATACAGGGGAATATACATTTGGTTGCTGAAGATGGGTAAAAACACATTACTGGACTGCAGTCCAGTTAACCCCTTGCTTCCCAAGTGAGAGCAGGGGGTGGCCAAATCGGGTGTAACCCCTTTCATACCGGGCCCAACCCCCTCTCCCATGACACAGAGGTGCGGGACCAGGAGATTTTCAGGAGGTAAGTTTCAGGGTGGGTTTGCCGGAAAAAGTTGTTACAGATTGTGGCTACACTGGCGACCAACTTTATTCTTACTTGGCTAGCTCCGCGAATTTCAGTGGACCCCGGTGATGTGCGGTTTTGTGTCGTTTTCTCCCGGGGTATATAGCGTTATATTCGCGGCTGTGATTTAAGCATTTTATTTTCGCTGGCTGCAATACTGCAATGCCGTGTAAAAACGCATGGGGGCGTTTGCGAGCTGTTGTCTTTAAAGCCGTCCCCTATAACCCCTAACATACAGTACTGTACATTTTTATTCATAGTGTACATGTACAGGGGGTCTCCGGAGCTGAACCGCATTGGTTTCAGGTCGGGGGACCCCCTGCTCCCTGAGATACAGCCCCCTTTATGAGGTGCCGGTATCCCTCTGCGTTTAAAGGTCCCGATCACGTGACCGCGGCCTGTAAACCAAGCAGAGGGATACCGGCACCCCCTAAAGGGGCCTGTATCTCGGGGAGCAGGGGGTCCCCGGACCTGAAACCACAGCGGTTCTGCTCCGGAGACCCTCTGCCCATCTACAGTATGAATAAAAAACATATATAAATAAACACTCGTTCCTTACCTTAGCGGCTATGTGCTATGGTAACGAAGCAGCATTTCTGTATTTTAATAATATTGTACAGTGAGCAGGGGGTGCCCTGAGCCAGAAATTAATGCTCAGGGTACCCCCTGCTCCTGCACAATATTATTAAACATACAGAAATGCTGCTTCATTACCATAGCGTATAGCCGCTAAGGCAATGAAGGGGTTAACTCACCGTGCCAGCTTTATTGTGGGTAGCGGGGGTGGGTGAGGGGGGTATTTGGCCCTTGGTGTGAGTTTAGGACTTGCAGGGGGGTTGCGGGTGCACGTAACCCCTTCACAGCCGTAGCAGTTAATACCGCTATGGTCATGAAGGGGTTAAGCCCTCCCGCTACCCCCCGCAAGCCCTAAACAGCCACCTTTGGGGCTAATACCCCCTTCACCCACCCCCGCTAACCACAATAAAAAAAATACACACACCGCAGCCGCCAAAAAATAAATAAATGACTATAAATAAATACATTTGAAATACATTTTTAATTATAGTGTAGATGTGCAGGGGGTCTCCGGACCTGAACCGCGTTGGTTTCAGGTCGGGGGACCCCCTGCTCCCCAAGATACAGCCCCCTTTATGAGGTGCCGGTGTCCCTCTGTGTTTAAAGGCCCCGATCACGTGACCGCGGCCTGTAAACCAAGCAGAGGGATACCGGCACCCCCTAAAGGGGCCTGTATCTCGGGGAGCAAGGGGTCCCCGGACCTAAAACCACAGCGGTTCTGCTCCGGAGACCCTCTGCACATGTACAGTATAAATAAAACACACACATCAATAAAGAATCGTTCTTTACCTTAGCGGCTATGTGCTATGGTAACGAACAGCATTTCTGTATTTTAATAATATTGTACAGTGAGCAGGGGGTTCCCTGAGCCAGAAATTACTGCTCAGGGACCCCCTACTCCTGCACAATATTATTAAAAATACAGAAATGCTGCTTCATTACCATAGCGTATAGCCGCTAAGGCAATGAAGGGGTTAACTCACCATGCCCGCTTTGTGGGTAGCGGGGGTGGGTGAGGGGGGTATTTGGCCCTTGGTGTGAGTTTAGGACAGGTGGGGGGGTTAGTGTGGGAGGGTATGTAGGCGTCCCGAGTGGTGGGTGAGGGTGGGTTAACCCCTTAATGACTGTAGAGGTTAATAACCGCTATGGTGATTAAGGGGTTAGGGGACATTACTTTGTATGTTTTAATTTTTGTCTCTGTTTTGCAGCAAGCAGCGGAGCGGCCGTGGGTAGTGGGTGTGGGTGTGGTTATTTACACGGGATCCCCCTCCCCACATTTACATACAGTACACTGCACTCACAGAAACACAGGCCAGGCAGATTTTACTGACACACTAGGGGGAGGGGGGCTTACACAGATTAGTCAAAGCAGGGAAGTTTAGCAGACACAATAGGGGGAGGGATTTTTACATAGATTACAGTGAAGGCAGGGAAGCTTCACACACAATAGGGGGAGGGTTTTTTACATAGATTACAGTGAAGGCAGGAGGTTTAAAACACACAATAGGGGGAGGGTTTTTTTACATAGATTACAGTGAAGGCAGGCAGGTTTAAAACACACAATAAAAATATGTATGTCATGTATTTATTGTTTATGTATTTTAAATACACAGGGGGTGTACTGTATGTTGTTTATTGCAATGTTTATTGGGGGCAAATCAAATGTCCCCAATTAACATGCTATTCTGCCTTCATTGCCTTAGCGGCTATCAGCTAAGGTAATGAAGCAGCATTTCTGTATTTTTAATAATATTGTGCAGGAGCAGGGGGTCCCTGAGCATTAATTTCTGGCTCAGGGAACCCCCTGCTCACTGTACAATATTATTCAAATACAGAAATGCTGCTTCGTTACCATAGCACATAGCCGCTAAGGTAAGGAACGAATGTTTATTTATATATGTTTTTTATTCATACTGTAGATGGGCAGAGGGTCTCCGGAGCAGAACCGCTGTGGTTTCAGGTCCGGGGACCCCCTGCTGCCCGAGATACAGGCCCCTTTAGGTGGTGCCGGTATCCCTCTGCTTGGTTTACAGGCCGCGGTCACGTGATCGGGACCTTTAAATGCAGAGGGATACCGGCACCTCATAAAGGGGGCTGTATCTCGGGGAGCAGGGGGTCCTCCGACCTGAAACCAACGCGGTTCAGCTCCGGAGACCCGCTGTACATGTACACTATGAATAAAAATGTACAGTACTGTATGTTAGGGGTTATAGGGGTTGTTGTTATACAGTGTATATATATATATATATATATATATATATATATACTGCATTACAATTCATGAATTTATGCCATTTGGCGGACACGCGAAGCATTGCAGCCTAGTAAATCCTGAACCATTATTAATTAACACATCAGCCGGGCATGCGCCTGGCTGGGAATGCAAAAGGAGCCCAGCATGCTCCGGGTGAAAAGTGTCACATTCCAGGAACATGCCAGGTACATGCCAGTTATTAGTAAGAATAAAAGCTGCCGCAGCAGTAGGTATCGGGGTTCTCAAGTTATGAGTTACCCCAGAAATGTATATGGGAATCAAGTGAGATTCTGGGATACATGGAAGCCCAGTGCTCCTGGCAGACCCCAACCCTGAAACCGTTCTTGCGACTCACCACTAGGACGCCCTGGTTCAGCACAGAGCAGGGAAAGGTAAAAATGGGACACAAGGGGTTAATGTATATCCCCACACTCACGCCGGTATAAGACGGAGGGTGGTTTTATTAAAATAAGAGGTTTAGGTTTGTAGTCCTTTGAAATATGTTTAAAGATCCAGTTGCTGTGTGTAAGAGATGAAGGCGAGTGTAAGGGGAACCGTTTAGGTTACACTCTATTTCCTGCATCAAAAAACTGTAACACATTGTAGCAGCAGAATGTGTATATTTTACCACACATAAGACTGGCCATAATATATTATATTACACGGGTATATTTTAATGTGTATATATGTTGATGCTCTGTGGGTGAACTGTGGGATTTAAAAGTCATGGCTAGCAGGCTCGGTGCCTATGCGGCTGAGAGTTTATTGAGGGGGTAAGGAAAATGTTTAATTCATGCTAGAATAAAACGGTGTAAGTTAGGTTTTAAAGTCCCAGCGGGGGCTTATGAGTAATAGCTTCAAAGGGACATTTGTCCTAGAGGTGTTAGCAGGAAAGGCTAATTGGAACACGGTTATCCTCACTTCAAAGGGTCCATTTGGCCTAGCTAGACTGAGCGGCATTCATTAAGAAATCTGGAGGGCATATGGCAAGAGGCCAGTGGTGGGGGAAGATGACAGTTTTGTTGCACATGCTCAGTCACTGTTCTGAAGCTTCTGCCAGGCTACCTGTGTTACTGTCGGAGCATGCCCATTGGCCAGGGAGAAAATTGACACAGAAAAAAGATTAGGTGCAGAACAGCGCTAATAATACAAATTAAATATTAATAAATAACACAGGCAGCCAGGTGAATGACTGGTGGTACAACCAGTCAGAATGACATAACAAAAGAAGGGTAACCGGCGCCAAATGAGTTAAATTCAAACCAATTGGGGTGTAAAAGTCCAAAGGAAGTCCTTGGGACGATGGGATGTGATGATTCTCGCCTCGAACGAAATATATGTGGAAGAAAGAAAAGACAAACAGATGATGGTGCAGTAAATTAACACTGGGGGGGTGAGTGAACACTAACAACACAGGACACACAAGACAAACAAACACTAAACACTAGCACGGCCTATATAATAAAAGAAAAGCAATTTATTTGGGGTGTGGAGGGTGCATAACCGCATCCGGAGGGGTAAAATTACAACCCTACTCACAAGATGCTGGCAGGGTAAAGGCAGCGAGCTGGATGCATACAGCTGGGCTCACAAAGATGGCGACCGGAGCACTCTGATCAACGTCCACACGTGACCGGAATGGAAGGCAGGTCGCTCGAATGACGGGGTCTCTAGGCGGACGTGACGTCACCTCCGCTGTGGTCCCACCTTAGGCACGCTCTCTCCAGTCCTCCTCAGCAACCGTGATCCCGCAAAACGGTTTAGGCACTTGGAAACTGCAGATTTCTCCTCTTGGGACTGCAGATTTCCACCACAGTAAAAACACTTCTAAAACACGAAACTTCCCTGTGAGCCCAGCTGTACTGTATGTGTATGCTCCCTCCACACCCCAAATAAATTGCTTTTCTTTTATTATATAGGCCGTGCTAGTGTTTAGTGTTTGTTTGTCTTGTGTGTCCTGTGTTGTTAGTGTTCACTCACCCCCCCAGTGTTAATTTACTGCACCATCATCTGTTTGTCTTTTCTTTCTTCCACATATATTTCGTTCGAGGCGAGAATCATCACATCCCATCGTCCCAAGGACTTCCTTTGGACTTTTACACCCCAATTGGTTTGAATTTAACTCATTCAGGGAGAAAATTCCCACACAGTGATTCGCTGCAGACTGACAGGATGGACTTTTGGGAGTTTTTAAAAAGTTATGCAGTCAGTCAGAGAGTTAGATTCATCAGATCCATCTAAGTTTTTCATGAGTCCATCAGTTCCATCTTGTGTGATTCATCTGAGATTCAGTCCCATTTGAGAAGTTCCAGCTCTGAGTAAATCGTCTACATTTCTCAGAGGATAAGTGACCAGAATTCAACAGCAAGAGGCTACAGGAAGGAGAAGTAACCTGGAATATGTTGCTGTGTGTTTGCAATTAGGAAAGATTAGTGTTGTTATCCCAGTTTCCAAAGTGTCTTTTTACTGTATTTTTGTGTAAAATAGTTGTGTACGTTCGTTAGGTGAATAAACGCAATTTATTTTTATCTCTCTGCTTGCTCAATCAATGATCCCGGTAATTAAAAGTCTTAAGCTTGATCTACAGTGACATCTTCTACCATAAGAAACCTTCCAGTGCTAGAAGACACCTTCATGTCAATGTGGTGTCTTCTAGCTCCGCAAGGTAGGTGTATGTATGTTGCTGCTGCTGAGCTCGGGAGCCGCCGGGTCACTGCTATGTGGGGGTGCTGCCGGGTCTGGGACAGCATGTGGGAGCTGCCCCAGCTCTCCCCTGACAGCTGAAGGGTGCTCGTGGAACCCCGGTTGAAAACCACTGTACTAACCAGTCTTCTACTATAAGAAACCTTCCAGTGATAGAAGACTCCTTACTGTCCATGTGCTGTGTGGTGTCTTACAGCTCTGCAAGGTGTGTGTGTGTGTACAGTATATCTTTTTGTATAGCCTCACCAATGTATCCAGTACCTTACAGAATTGGCAAGACAATACAGGGAATCAATATACTGTACAAGGTTTCACACGTGCATTAAACTGGAAGTTAAACAATGGAGACTAGAGAATCCCTGACCCACAGAGCTTACAATCTAAATTAAATAAAGGGAGATTTACAGAATACAAAAGGAGCAAGTGCAATATAAAATATTTTCAGGAAAGATGAAAGTGCATCAGAAATGCAAGGACTTGCCAGAGGCCCAAACTAAGCAAATAATTCATTGAAGAGATGAGATTTCAGGCATTACTTGAAGTTTGGTAGGGATGTGGATTGGTGAAGGCTGAAGGTGAGGGAATGGCACAGCAAGGAGACAGGTTTAAGGCTGAGTTCCCGGTGATGAATGTGCAAAAAAGCCCGGGCGCTACCCTAATAGGATATCTAAGGGGTGGTGGGATTCTAAAAATAGAACAATACGACCTTAAATAGTGATTAAGGGTCCCCTCTCCTTCCGACACTCTTCCTGTTGCTCGAAACCCCAAATAGGACCTATCCAGAGTCCTTGCGGTACAGAAAAACGAACAAAAAAGGGGGAGCACAGGTTGAGGAACTGAAAAAAATATATCTATAATATCTATAATATGGTGGTTAATAACTGTGATGTGAAATAAAATGTAAAATACCATAAACACTTACACGGCCTTGTGTAAATGCTTTCACATCAAGGTATCTTTACTCTTGCTGTTGTATCTTCTGTTTTTCTTCCACTTGTACTTGACTTCTCCGCTGGTCTGAAGTGGAACTTTTCTGGTCTTCTCTGTAGGGATAGCTTGTAATGTCGTCCTCGGAGTGAAAATGAGATAAAGACAAACACGTCAGGGATAAAGCAGAATATACTTATGACATAGACTGCGTACACTCACACGGGCAAGCGTGAGTGATCTCTGGGGGGAGGTATCTTTTATTACACCTCACTCCAGGGCTGTCAAAGCGCCCTTCCTAATTTCCACACTATAAAATAGGGAAAAAGAGGGGGGCGAAAGGACAGGAGGTGAGTAGATGTGTGAGTAAGGTAATAAAACTCACATGGCCATATGTGAGTAAGGGCTATGATAGGTATCTTTTCCCCTCCGTGGTGTTCCAAATACCAAAGACCTTCAGCTGAGTGTTGCAACCACTCAAATGTTCCCTGAGCCACACAATGGTGCACAAAGTTGAAAGGATGAAAAAGTCCTGATCTTTATTAAACACCAGCAGGAAAACGTCTCAGAAAACAACTAAAAAACAATTAATCACACTTAGTCCAAAGCGGCTAAGAGTTGTATATGATTAAAAGAGCCAATACATCAGAGAAAGTTCGTGCAGGATACTCAAGTGCGCAGCTAGCTCTCCGCGTCCGGATGGTGTGCTGTGCTCCTGCTTCCTGCTTCTGACGGTGGCTCAAGTTAGACAAAAGTACTCAGGGATCGTAGCAACGCGTTTCGCCCTTCTTGGGCTTCCTCAGGCTCCGTAGCTCGTTCGTTTTCCCGGTGATGAAGGCAGCACATGTGTGCCACACACCCCGGCCCTCTATGGGACAGGCCCTAGTGGCTGTGTGTGGGCGCGCTAAGCGCTGTGCCGCGTACGCTGGCAGGGAAGACACAAATGTTGTCTTCCCGTGCCGCCGTCACGTGGCGCCATGCAGCCAATGGCTGGGCAGATTTGCCCCATCATGGTCCCGCTTCCTGCTCTCCCCTACAGACCATTGTTTGTGACTGTAGTCTCTGCACGCACCGCCATGCTTCAAGCCGCACGTGCAACAGGGAGGACTGGGGCCTTAGATGTGAAGAGTTCTGAAGAGACAAATGGAGCCGAGAGGAGACGGCCCTCAGCAGAGCTAGAAGGAGATGAAAGCTGAGATATAAGAGAGGATAGAAGAACGTAGAGAGAATGAGTCTCCTAAGTAATGCAGTGTTTGATGGGGAGAAACTGAATGGATCTCATGAGAAGAAGGATAGAGACAGAACAAAAAGAGAGTGAGAGAATTCTAGTAACCGCATTTTGAATAGTTTGTAGAGTGGCGTTGGGAGAAGGGAAGGCCAGAGAGGAGAACGTTTCCATAGTTGGAAGATGAGGGTATGCAGGAGAGTTTTAGGAGAGGGCAGACTGTGGAAATGTTGCAGATGGAAAATCTGCCAGATTCATCAACACTATACAAAAAAACACTAGATGGCGCTCATACACTCTAAAAAACACACAACTTAAACCATGCAGTGATGTATAGTGACTAGTGATATCAAAAATAAAGTGCATGAAGTGATAAATAGACACTCAAACCCTTAAGGACTGTTTCACGGTCCGCAAAGTAACAGGAAAAGGAATCAGGGGAGCGTCAGTGCCTAAGGAAAAAATGTGATACTCGCATAGTGCAATATGTTAACAATACACATACACAGGCAGAGCTCTCATAAGAGCACAGTGAGGCTAGATATTAATGATCACTAAGTATCAGAAATATTAGCTGTGTATGGGCATCTCTAATGACCCATACACACAGGAACATAAATAGGAGGTAGGAATCCAAAAGAGAGACACCAATCCAATACTTAAAAAATGTAGATATTTATCCAGCATTGATAAAAATTGGAGGCTTACAGGATTCCGGAAAGGTAACAGCAAGTTTGTACACATGAAGGTTCACTCGAGTCGCGTTCTCGGGATCTCTGCACGATGCTGCTTCCTCATCCGGTCTCCGACCTGCGCTGCTTCAGGGGGCCGATACGTCACTTCCGGGTTCTTCAACTCGTATTGCGGACGCCACCGGAACTCCACAGCAGGCTCTCTCCCTCTGGATCTCACACGAGGGGTTACGCTCTACTAGTTTCGCCGTACGTAGTGACGGCTTCGTCAGGAGTGATGTTACCCCATAAAGAGATGCTATTTGTACCCTTTACTTAATGCTGACCTTTCCTCCTATTGGACAGCAAGTAAATTGGTGATTGACTACATATGTCCTCCCAATCTTCACAACACTGTTATACAATTAACCTTTAAAATACACAACAATGTTTATACACTTCAAAGTAAAATACATCTTTATTAATAAAAAACCCATTCTAAAAATTCACGAAGTGGCCTAATATACAACTGTGCTATTTTTGGAATTGTATATAAAATATATAAAAGACATAAAATCTAATAAAATCGCTCAAAATCTAACTTCTAATATATGTTGAAACGGCGATTGTTGTATCTCAAAATAAAATAGGGAAAAAAACAATTAGTTCACAATAAGTGCATTTTCAACCTCATTTTGCAGTCTAAAGCAATTTATTGTCTAAAACGATTTATTTTTACAGTTTTTTAAAGGAAAGCACTTAGCTCAAAATCCACATTAAGACCTAGTGGTACAAGTGTTTGCAAAGTGAAGATCCAGAAGCTTTCTCTTTTTTTAAGAGCAGCTTGTCTGTCTCCACCTCTCCAATGTGTCAACACTTGTTCTATAACTGTAAAAGTGAGCCCAGATGTGTCCCCATTATGTTTTTGTAAAAAATGGTTGGACAGGTGATGTGTAGTAACACCTCTCCTCACATTACCGATATGCTCAAGTATACGTATATTTATAGTTCTTGTTGTTTGGCCCACATATTGTAATCCGCATGGACAGGTGATAAGATATACCACATAATTAGATTTGCATGATAAAAGTTGTTTTATGTTGTATCTTTGCCCTGTGATATTTGACACAAAACTAAATTTATCCTCTGGTCTATATTTACATGCAGTGCATGTGGTACAACCATAAAAACCTTTGGATTTTGTTAGCCATCTGTTCCCCTCACTGGTTATTTTAGGTAGGGCACTGGGGGCTAATTTATCTTTCAATGATTTGGCTTTTCTGAAGATCACATTTGGGTTTTCAGGGACAATCTCTCCAAGCACAGGGTCATTTTTTACAATGTGCCAGTGCTTTTTAATTATTTTGGTAATCTTATCTGATTGTCTATTGTAATCTGTCATAAATGAGTACTCAAAAGTTTTATTTGATTTAACCTTCTTGTTCTTACTCAATAAATCATTTCTATCCAAATCATTGACTTTTTTAATGGCATCCTGTATGATCACATCATTGTAATCTTTTTCTAAAAACCTTTCTTGAAGAAAGACAGATTGTTTTTGAAAGGTACTTAAGTTACTACAATTCCTTTTAATGCGTCTTATCTGTCCATATGGGACATTTTGCAGCCATTTCGGATGATGACAACTTGTGGTGGATATGTAATTGTTTATATCTACACCTTTGAAGAAGGTCTCTGTTTTTATTGTCCCTTCCTCAATGAAAATAGTCAGGTCCAAGAAATTAACTTTTTCCTGACTATATTCACAATTAAATTTTAAATTGAGCAAGTTGTCATTAATATAGATAATAAACTGTTTAAGGCTTTCTTCATTACCTTTCCAGATAAACATAATATCATCTATATATCTACGCCATAGGCACAAATTCGCACCCAGCTCTGCAATAGACCAAATATGGTCTTCTTCCCATGCTCCCATAAGAAGATTTGCATAGCTGGGTGCAAATTTCGTGCCCATGGCGGTGCCACATTTTTGCAGGTAATATACCCCCTCAAACAGAAAATAATTATGTTCTAGGATGAACTTTATGCCATCTAAAATAAAGTTGGCCTGTTCATTTGGCATATCTGGATCTTTTGATAAGGCCCTATCCACAGCTTCATGTCCATCTCTATGATTTATACACGTATAGAGGGAGGTAATATCACAAGTTACTAGATAACATCCATTTTCCCATACTTGACGTTCTAAGATGCACAAGATATCCGTTGTGTCTTTAAGATAGGAAGGAAGTTTAGTGACATATTTTTGTAAATATATGTCTATATAAGCAGATAGATGTGACGTTAAAGAGTCAATCCCCGCTATTATGGGCCTACCAGGTGGATTTGTAATACTCTTATGGAGTTTTGGTAGGTAATAAAATATGGGTCTAACAGGATTTTCTCTGTAGAGAAAGCTATATTCATCACTGTTAATGACTTCTTCTATCTTACCTCTATCTAACAGGATTTTAAGTTCTTTTAAAAAATCTACTGTTGGATCTTTTTTTAAGGGTTGGTATGTATTCACGTCACCTAGAATTCTTTTAGATTCTGTGATGTAATCATTTCTGTCTATAATTGCTACACCGCCCCCCTTATCAGCTTGTTTTATAACAACGTTGGTATCTTCTTGTAGCACTTTTAAGGCCTTTCTTTCAGAGATGCTCAAATTGTTTTCAAACTTAGTATCAGATTTAACTAGTTTTTCAAAGTCTTTTAATATAAGTTGTGAAAATACGTCTAAATTGTTACCTTTCACATACTTTGGATAGAACGTTGAAGGTAATTTTAGGCCAGAGTGTATTAACATTGGTCTATCTTCTAATGTTACAGGTGACTTAATCACATCTGATGTAGTTACAAGATTATCGGCAGTCCTTTGTTCTACATCTTTTAGTCTAAAGAATCTTTTTATAGTCAGTTTTCTTAAAAACCTCTGTGCATCCACAAATAGGCCAAAATTATTTGGACCTACTGTTGGTGCAAACTTAAGACCTTTTGACATTAGTGACTTTTCCGATTCTGTAGTGGTTTTGAACTTAGGTTAAAAATATTATTTCCTATTTCTTGCTTTTTTTGAGATACTTCTTTTTCCCTTCCTCTTCCCCGTTTTCGTCGGGTCTTGTTCTTTTCCTTTCTGACGAGGGATCCCTCTTCATTAGGGGAGCATAATGATTTGCTCCCTGAAATGAAGTGGACCCCCCCTCCCCTAAAAAATCCTTTTTATTACCATTTTTGGGGGCATGTTTTGTAAATAGTTTCTCTTTTTGAACTTCTCTTTGTTCTTTCCTAGAGTTTGTTACTATTTCTACTTCAGAATCGAAGTCTATACTTATAGTTCTTTTAGGTGTTTTACTTACATTAATCTGAACTTTATCAGGTCCTTTTGATGTTTTTGGAGGATTAGATTTAATTCTCCAATTTCCTCGTTCAGGACTCTTTCTGTTTTTATTTCGTATATCCCTTGTATTCTTACTAGATTTACTATTTTCCCTTGATCTATCTCTTTTTTGAAAGGATTTCCTAGGGGTTTTTTTAGTAGATTTGGCAGATAAAACTTCAGGAGTTTTAATCTCTTTAGGATTTGTTTTCTCTTCCAGATCAGGTTTCCTAGGAGGTCCATCTTTATAGTCCTCTTCATCTCTCAGAAACTTTTTAACTTTCTTAGTGATGGTTTCCTTCCTGATCTTATCTAATTTATTTTGCAGATGAATGTCTTTCTCTTTAAACTGTGTTGTTTGGTTTAAATTACCGATCCTTAGTTCTATTTCATCGATCTCGACATCAATCTGCAAAACATGATTTCTCTGCTGTTCAATAATTAATCCCATTAGATCTTGTGAACATTTTTCTAGCAGATTATACCATTTCTCAATGAAAGCCTCATCCTCTAGATCTATAGATGGGTGTTTCTTGAGTCTTAATCCTCTTGGGACTCTGCCACTTATAATGTACTGTTCCAAAAAAGTGTAGTCCCAAATTTTTTTAATATCTTTGATAAATAACTTCTCCAATTTCTCAAATTCTGATTCCAAAGTATGCGACTCTTCAACTATAGTATCAGAGTCTAAATTTAGTTTCAGAATGCTGTCAAAATCCACAACCCTAGTGTGTCTTCTTGAGAAAACATTGGGGAAGCTATTATCAATTTCTATTTCTTCCATACTGAGTGGTGCAGCCTAACTAGTGAATGAAACAAAACAAACACTATACAAAAAAACACTAGATGGCGCTCATACACTCTAAAAAACACACAACTTAAACCATGCAGTGATGTATAGTGACTAGTGATATCAAAAATAAATCAAAAATAAAGTGCATGAAGTGATAAATAGACACTCAAACCCTTAAGGACTGTTTCACGGTCCGCAAAGTAACAGGAAATAAGGAAAAGGAAATATCTAGCCTTACTGTGCTCTTATGAGAGCTCTGCCTGTGTATGTGTATTGTTAACATATTGCACTATGCGAGTATCACATTTTTTCCTTAGGCACTGACGCTCCCCTGATTCCTTTTCCTGTTACTTTGCGGACCGTGAAACAGTCCTTAAGGGTTTGAGTGTCTATTTATCACTTCATGCACTTTATTTTTGATTTATTTTTGATATCACTAGTCACTATACATCACTGCATGGTTTAAGTTGTGTGTTTTTTAGAGTGTATGAGCGCCATCTAGTGTTTTTTTGTATAGTGTTTGTTTTGTTTCATTCACTAGTTAGGCTGCACCACTCAGTATGGAAGAAATAGAAATTGATAATAGCTTCCCCAATGTTTTCTCAAGAAGACACACTAGGGTTGTGGACTTTGACAGCATTCTGAAACTAAATTTAGACTCTGATACTATAGTTGAAGAGTCGCATACTTTGGAATCAGAATTTGAGAAATTGGAGAAGTTATTTATCAAAGATATTAAAAAAATTTGGGACTACACTTTTTTGGAACAGTACATTATAAGTGGCAGAGTCCCAAGAGGATTAAGACTCAAGAAACACCCATCTATAGATCTAGAGGATGAGGCTTTCATTGAGAAATGGTATAATCTGCTAGAAAAATGTTCACAAGATCTAATGGGATTAATTATTGAACAGCAGAGAAATCATGTTTTGCAGATTGATGTCGAGATCGATGAAATAGAACTAAGGATCGGTAATTTAAACCAAACAACACAGTTTAAAGAGAAAGACATTCATCTGCAAAATAAATTAGATAAGATCAGGAAGGAAACCATCACTAAGAAAGTTAAAAAGTTTCTGAGAGATGAAGAGGACTATAAAGATGGACCTCCTAGGAAACCTGATCTGGAAGAGAAAACAAATCCTAAAGAGATTAAAACTCCTGAAGTTTTATCTGCCAAATCTACTAAAAAAAACCCTAGGCAATCCTTTCAAAAAAGAGATAGATCAAGGGAAAATAGTAAATCTAGTAAGAATACAAGGGATATACGAAATAAAAACAGAAAGAGTCCTGAACGAGGAAATTGGAGAATTAAATCTAATCCTCCAAAAACATCAAAAGGACCTGATAAAGTTCAGATTAATGTAAGTAAAACACCTAAAAGAACTATAAGTATAGACTTCGATTCTGAAGTAGAAATAGTAACAAACTCTAGGAAAGAACAAAGAGAAGTTCAAAAAGAGAAACTATTTACAAAACATGCCCCCAAAAATGGTAATAAAAAGGATTTTTTAGGGGAGGGGGGGTCCACTTCATTTCAGGGAGCAAATCATTATGCTCCCCTAATGAAGAGGGATCCCTCGTCAGAAAGGAAAAGAACAAGACCCGACGAAAACGGGGAAGAGGAAGGGAAAAAGAAGTATCTCAAAAAAAGCAAGAAATAGGAAATAATATTTTTAACCTAAGTTCAAAACCACTGACAGAATCGGAAAAGTCACTAATGTCAAAAGGTCTTAAGTTTGCACCAACAGTAGGTCCAAATAATTTTGGCCTATTTGTGGATGCACAGAGGTTTTTAAGAAAACTGACTATAAAAAGATTCTTTAGACTAAAAGATGTAGAACAAAGGACTGCCGATAATCTTGTAACTACATCAGATGTGATTAAGTCACCTGTAACATTAGAAGATAGACCAATGTTAATACACTCTGGCCTAAAATTACCTTCAACGTTCTATCCAAAGTATGTGAAAGGTAACAATTTAGACGTATTTTCACAACTTATATTAAAAGACTTTGAAAAACTAGTTAAATCTGATACTAAGTTTGAAAACAATTTGAGCATCTCTGAAAGAAAGGCCTTAAAAGTGCTACAAGAAGATACCAACGTTGTTATAAAACAAGCTGATAAGGGGGGCGGTGTAGCAATTATAGACAGAAATGATTACATCACAGAATCTAAAAGAATTCTAGGTGACGTGAATACATACCAACCCTTAAAAAAAGATCCAACAGTAGATTTTTTAAAAGAACTTAAAATCCTGTTAGATAGAGGTAAGATAGAAGAAGTCATTAACAGTGATGAATATAGCTTTCTCTACAGAGAAAATCCTGTTAGACCCATATTTTATTACCTACCAAAACTCCATAAGAGTATTACAAATCCACCTGGTAGGCCCATAATAGCGGGGATTGACTCTTTAACGTCACATCTATCTGCTTATATAGACATATATTTACAAAAATATGTCACTAAACTTCCTTCCTATCTTAAAGACACAACGGATATCTTGTGCATCTTAGAAAGTCAAGTATGGGAAAATGGATGTTATCTAGTAACTTGTGATATTACCTCCCTCTATACGTGTATAAATCATAGAGATGGACATGAAGCTGTGGATAGGGCCTTATCAAAAGATCCAGATATGCCAAATGAACAGGCCAACTTTATTTTAGATGGCATAAAGTTCATCCTAGAACATAATTATTTTCTGTTTGAGGGGGTATATTACCTGCAAAAATGTGGCACCGCCATGGGCACGAAATTTGCACCCAGCTATGCAAATCTTCTTATGGGAGCATGGGAAGAAGACCATATTTGGTCTATTGCAGAGCTGGGTGCGAATTTGTGCCTATGGCGTAGATATATAGATGATATTATGTTTATCTGGAAAGGTAATGAAGAAAGCCTTAAACAGTTTATTATCTATATTAATGACAACTTGCTCAATTTAAAATTTAATTGTGAATATAGTCAGGAAAAAGTTAATTTCTTGGACCTGACTATTTTCATTGAGGAAGGGACAATAAAAACAGAGACCTTCTTCAAAGGTGTAGATATAAACAATTACATATCCACCACAAGTTGTCATCATCCGAAATGGCTGCAAAATGTCCCATATGGACAGATAAGACACATTAAAAGGAATTGTAGTAACTTAAGTACCTTTCAAAAACAATCTGTCTTTCTTCAAGAAAGGTTTTTAGAAAAAGATTACAATGATGTGATCATACAGGATGCCATTAAAAAAGTCAATGATTTGGATAGAAATGATTTATTGAGTAAGAACAAGAAGGTTAAATCAAATAAAACTTTTGAGTACTCATTTATGACAGATTACAATAGACAATCAGATAAGATTACCAAAATAATTAAAAAGCACTGGCACATTGTAAAAAATGACCCTGTGCTTGGAGAGATTGTCCCTGAAAACCCAAATGTGATCTTCAGAAAAGCCAAATCATTGAAAGATAAATTAGCCCCCAGTGCCCTACCTAAAATAACCAGTGAGGGGAACAGATGGCTAACAAAATCCAAAGGTTTTTATGGTTGTACCACATGCACTGCATGTAAATATAGACCAGAGGATAAATTTAGTTTTGTGTCAAATATCACAGGGCAAAGATACAACATAAAACAACTTTTATCATGCAAATCTAATTATGTAGTATATCTTATCACCTGTCCATGCGGATTACAATATGTGGGCCAAACAACAAGAACTATAAATATACGTATACTTGAGCATATCGGTAATGTGAGGAGAGGTGTTACTACACATCACCTGTCCAACCATTTTTTACAAAAACATAATGGGGACACATCTGGGCTCACTTTTACAGTTATAGAACAAGTGTTGACACATTGGAGAGGTGGAGACAGACAAGCTGCTCTTAAAAAAAGAGAAAGCTTCTGGATCTTCACTTTGCAAACACTTGTACCACTAGGTCTTAATGTGGATTTTGAGCTAAGTGCTTTCCTTTAAAAAACTGTAAAAATAAATCGTTTTAGACAATAAATTGCTTTAGACTGCAAAATGAGGTTGAAAATGCACTTATTGTGAACTAATTGTTTTTTTCCCTATTTTATTTTGAGATACAACAATCGCCGTTTCAACATATATTAGAAGTTAGATTTTGAGCGATTTTATTAGATTTTATGTCTTTTATATATTTTATATACAATTCCAAAAATAGCACAGTTGTATATTAGGCCACTTCGTGAATTTTTAGAATAGGTTTTTTATTAATAAAGATGTATTTTACTTTGAAGTGTATAAACATTGTTGTGTATTTTAAAGGTTAATTGTATAACAGTGTTGTGAAGATTGGGAGGACATATGTAGTCAATCACCAATTTACTTGCTGTCCAATAGGAGGAAAGGTCAGCATTAAGTAAAGGGTACAAATAGCATCTCTTTATGGGGTAACATCACTCCTGACGAAGCCGTCACTACGTACGGCGAAACTAGTAGAGCGTAACCCCTCGTGTGAGATCCAGAGGGAGAGAGCCTGCTGTGGAGTTCCGGTGGCGTCCGCAATACGAGTTGAAGAACCCGGAAGTGACGTATCGGCCCCCTGAAGCAGCGCAGGTCGGAGACCGGATGAGGAAGCAGCATCGTGCAGAGATCCCGAGAACGCGACTCGAGTGAACCTTCATGTGTACAAACTTGCTGTTACCTTTCCGGAATCCTGTAAGCCTCCAATTTTTATCAATGCTGGATAAATATCTACATTTTTTAAGTATTGGATTGGTGTCTCTCTTTTGGATTCCTACCTCCTATTTATGTTCCTGTGTGTATGGGTCATTAGAGATGCCCATACACAGCTAATATTTCTGATACTTAGTGATCATTAATATCTAGCCTCACTGTGCTCTTATGAGAGCTCTGCCTGTGTATGTGTATTGTTAACATATTGCACTATGCGAGTATCACATTTTTTCCTTAGGCACTGACGCTCCCCTGATTCCTTTTCCAGATTCATCAACAGCCTGAATGTGAGAGGAGAAGGAAAGAGAGGAGACAAATATTACACCAAGGCCGCGTGCTTGGGAAATTATATGAATAGTATTTTTGACTGACAATATATGACACAAAATGTAGCAATTGAGTCTTGTTTATGTGGGTCTTATGGCAGAAGATTACATGGGCAGTGTAGTCACTGCATCACTTTGATTGATTGTAAGCTCTCCAGGGCAGGGATTTCCGTTCCTATTGTCTGATTGTCTGATTTTGTTTCCCTGTATGGTATTATTTCTGCTGTAAAGTGCTGAGAACACTGTGGGCATTATACAAAGACATACATGGGCATCTACAGTATCTTTACACTATAGATTGCTGTCTGTTTTAGTTGATATTATTAATGCACTAATATGATAGACCAGGAGTTCCTTAACTTTACTTCCCGTGGACATTTTCAGTGTTAATTATTTGGATGATGTACATGTATCCTTAAATAACGCATACAGTACTAAATACAAGTTATATGTATCAATGATTTCACTGAGAGCTGCTACAAATACATTTCAGGCCATCGGGAACCACCACCAAAGTCATTAGGGGCCACTGGATGTCCATGTGCCACAATTTTTAAACCCTGGGCGAAAAGAACATTTAGCTAATTAAGTATTGGTAAAGTAATTTCTTCAGTGTTTTGGATTTGTAATTTGCTTTCAGTAATTTAATTTACTGATTGAAAACATTTGTTCTGTATTTTTTGTTTACTTCTGTTAGAGAACGACCTGAATGAGGAACAGAACTTGAGCTCTGATACATCCAGAAGCTGTCTGACTCCTCACAGCCCAGAAGTGCCAAAAAACTATGATTCCTGCCACATTTTGGACACATACAAGGAACCAGTGCCACATGCTGGTGAATTTACAGACCTTGTACAGCACACAGCGGAGACGGACTCTAAATATTGGTCCAGCAAAAGGTATGCGAGAGATTTAAGAAGAAGCCGCGGTGCTCAGCCATTTCTCTGTTGTCGGTGTGGCAAAAGCTTCTCACTGGACAGGGACCTGCTCACACACCTTTGTGTCCCCGCTAGGGAGCAAACCTTTACATGTACAGATGGTGTGAGCGGTTTCTCACTGAAGGGGAAACTTCTTCCACTCCAGGTAATTCAGACAGCAGTGACTCCTTTTACTTGTACAGTGTGTGGGAAACAGTTAAGTAATAAGAGGACCCTCTTCAATCACCAGTTGATTCATACAGGAGAGAAGCGATTCACATGTACAGAGTGTGGGAAACAATTCAGTATTAAGAAAAACCTCCTCAGACACCAGATGACTCATACAGGGGAGAAAGCATTCACATGTGCAGAGTGTGGGAAACAATTCAGTACTAAGAACAACCTTTTCAGACACCAGATGATTCATACAGGGGAGAAACCATTCACATGTACAGAGTGTGGGAAACAATTCAGTTTTAACAATGACCTCCTCACACACCAGATGACTCATACAGGGGAGAAACTATTCACATGTGTATTGTGTAGTAAAAGCTTTGCAACAAAGAAGTACCTCCGCAACCATGAGAGGATTCATACAGGGGATAAACCATTCACATGTACAGAGTGTTGTAAAAGCTTTTCTCGGAAGGAGTACCTTCTCCAGCATGAGTGGATTCATATAGGGGAGAAACCATTCACATGTGCAAAATGTGGGAAACAATTCAGTATTAAGAGCAGCCTTTACGAGCACCAGAGAATTCATACTGGAGATAAATCATTCATATGTACCGAGTGTGGGAAACAATTGAAATCTAAGAGTTGTCTCCTCAGACACCAGGTGACTCATACAGGAGAGAAGCAATTCACATGTACAGAATGTGGGAAACAATTCAGTACTAAGAAAAACCTCCTCAGACACCAGATGACCCACACAGGGGAGAAACCATTCACATGTACAGAGTGTAGTAAAAGCTTTTCTGCAAAGGCGGAGCTCCTCAACCATGAGCGGATTCATACAGGGGAGAAACCATTTACATGTTCAGAGTGTGGGAAACAATTCAGAGTTAAGCGTAGTCTCCGCAGACACCAGAGTATTCATACAGGGGAGAAACTATTCACATGTACAGAGTGTGGGAAACAGTTCAGTATTAAGAAAAACCTCCTCAGACACCAGATGACTCATACAGGTGAGAAACCATTCGCATGTGCAGAGTGTGGGAAACAATTCAGTATTAAGAACAATCTCCTCAGACACCAGGGGATTCATACAGGAGAGAAATGATTCACATGTACAAGGTGAGGGAAACAATTCCATATTAAGCGAAACCTTCTCACACACCAGATGTTTCATACAGTGAAGAAACTATTTACATGTACACAGTGTTGGAAAAGTGTGGCGAAAATAGGATTAATCGGCGCATTAATAAAGGCAGTATGCTCGGCTGATTAATCCTAATTCGCGTTGGGACTGAAGGGGTTAAAGTTATGTGCACCACACATGTAGTATTTTCCCTTCTATGCATTGTTGTCCCCTTTTTGCAGGCTAGTCTCAACCTGCAGTGCTGAATAACAGGAGCCGTTCCATTAAGACTGCTGACTCCGTAACGGAGTGAGCCAGCACCCTGATTTTTGGTGTGCAGCTTCAGTGTAACCCCCCAAGCACACACATATTAAAAATATAACTGTAAGAGAAGTGGAACAGATATTTTTATTAAAGTGTATTACTGTGTGCAATTGTAAAAGTCAGGACAGGAACCTTTTTCCTGTCCGCCTTTGTAAGTGAATGCATTAAGGAACAAATGTTATGCATACATTAGCTGGGGGTATGTTCCTCTCCAGCTTCAAAAGCCCCCAGTTGAGGCAATGCCTATGGGTCTAGGGACATATGGGAGATGAACGAAAATTTAGTTAGAACAACATTATATAAGATTTAATAAAAGAAGTTAAAAAACAACAAAATTGCAGTCGGAAGTATTCTCAAAGTTCTATGGGATGAGGCTAATGAAAAACTCCAAGGGCCCCTGTCCTTAAAGAGGCCTGTAACCCTAATTCCTATGGTTGATACCTGATTTATTAAAGCGGATAAGATCTAAGTACAGCGGCTGTGATTCCAGAACGCTAGGGGCTAACAACACTGCAACAAGGAAAGCCCTGCTTCAGGATTTTGTTAGCCCTGGGGATTCCAGAACGAACCCCAAAGAACCAGAATTAACTTTTTACATTTCAAGGAAATAAAGGCTGGCAACTTGTGCCCCTTGCAAAAGGACTGCAATTTAAAAGACTTTATTTCTGTGTTTTTCGTTCAGTGGACCCTTTATCCCGTTTCCCCATTTAAGTAAGTGTTTTATTAAGTGTATTCTGAAGTTGTCGTGTGTTTGTCTATCAAGGAAATAAATGACAATTTATTTTGCTTAATTTGTTTGCTCAATCGAGAATCCCCAAAATATAAAAATTGTTGATAAGTTCCGTCCATCATGACAAAAAGCTCTTCTCAAAAGAGCCACCTCCTCACCCACCACAGGATTCATACACCGGAGAAACCATTTCCATTGGGAAAGCTTTTCACAGATAATCAACCTCCTTACACACGAGGATTCATACATGAGATAAAACATTTGATTGTTCAGAGTTGGATTGGTCAATATACTGTTAGCATAGTAATACTTCAGTAATAAGAATGGGCAGTAACTCATTACTTATTACCATGGCATTCCTATCAGCAGCTGCAGAGTGGGAGGGTGTCGGAGAGAGTGTGGGTCTGGTAGAGACAGTGGAGTGGGAGCGAGTCTTTCACATGCTGCAGCTATAAGGAAGCCTCTAGCTGGTAATCTCACCTATGCCTATTAACCCCTTCCCCTCTCCCATGCCTCAACCCTTCCACCATGACTCTATCCCTTTCTCTCCTCTCCCACATTTCTCTCAGCTCTCACCCATGCCCATTAACCCACGCCTCCCCATGGCCTATTAATGTGTACAGGAGAAGGGGGGGGGGGAGGAATTGTAAATGGTGAAGAAAAGGGGCCTTAGTGTGGGTGTAGTTTATTATAAAATAATTGTCATTAAAAAATGTTTAATTCTCAAAGTTAAAATATTCTAAAATGTATTTGCTTTTTTTTACATTTTATTAACAATGAAATGACCTTGAACATTTTGGTGACTTTTGCTTTTTTGTTTTCTATTGGGAGCTAATATATTGCTGAATATTGTTATGATAAATTACTGAATACTGTTATGGGAAGTATTTTTGTTATTGCCTAACCCAGGGGTGCGCAAACTATTGGAGTTGCGCCCGCCTGCTTGGTCCCCGTGCTCACGACCCACTTACCTTGTTTTGCGACGTCAAATGACGCTGCGGGGTCATGTGACATCACATCGTGACCCTGCATTGTTAATTGACACCGTGTTGCCATGGTGCCCGGTCATGTGACGTCACATGGTCCTGCGGTATCATTTGACGCTGTGTTTCTATGGTGATGCATCACATCACGCTTCTGAACCCCGGTAAGTGAAGTTGCAGAGGCCTCACGCGATTCTCCGGCATTTAATTGAAATTCCTTGGGGTAGAGCGCGGGACCTCTGCAACCGCCCGCGCCTCCGCCCAAGGAAAATCTTGTGCCCCCCAGTTTGCACACCCCTGGCCTAACCCTTGTTCAGGGTGTTGGAAACAATTTAGTACAAAGTGTGACCTCTGGTCACACCCAAGTATTTACATGGGAGAAACCATTTGCTTGTTCAGTGTGGGAAACAATGCAGTGTTAAGGGTCACCTCTTCAGGAAAGAAACAAACTGATGCAGGGAGAGGCCTTTCACATGGGCAGAGTATAGGAAAAGGTTTCTTGGATGAATGACCTCACACACCACATGATTCACTCAGGGGAAATTATTTGCTTGTTCAGAGTGGGGTAAACTATTTTATACGAAGTGGGCCCTCTTGTATAAAAGGTTTCTCAGTAAGAAAACCTTTTCACCCAAGTGTTTACACAGGGAAGAAGCATCTTGTGTATATATATTTGTAGCCATATTTGTCCTTTCCCCTGTGTAAAAAAAGAAAAATTACTTGACATTGGAGCCTGCGAAGAAGCCCCCCAACCCACTTATAAATAAACACACAACAAAGGTCTGGAGGTACAAAGGCCACGGCTTTATTTACACAAACCCTGGTAAGTGCCAACCCTTATAGAACACCCACAAGCTCATATTGAACCCCCAAAATAGCCACAACATATATATAAGCATATAAGTGTCACAGAGGAGTACTACTGAGCATGGCAATATACATTTAAAACTAGAGACAAACATGAAACACAGACAGAGCTCAATGCACATCCAGCGAAACTTTATACACGGTACAGTGCCTAAATATACATGTATTGATATCTATTAAATAAAATGGTCTTTTAGTTTAATATTTTGGCCAAATTGTTGTAAGCCCCTGAGCCACTGCACGGCAGACCAAATCTCAAGGGTCCCTACACTAATATAAATTCTTAATAACCTGTGCATTGCCAGGAACAATGATTTATAATAAATTGTCAAAATTAGTTACAAAGTTCTAAGTCTGATTGAAGCTTTTATTAACCTGTATATTACCAGGAAAAGCACTCTGTATTAGATTTGTCACAATTACACTGCAAGTAGGCAAGTTCCCCTGAGAGTGGGAGATGCTATGGAGTGAGCTTTTAACCATTTAAAAGTGGGAGGGGGTGAGCTTAAATTAGGTAGGAGGTTGCCACCCTCCAATCAGCTAAGACCAGCTGAACAAGAATTGTAAGACATATAGAACACCCACAAGCTCATATTGAACCCCCAAAATAAGTGC
Organism: Ascaphus truei; assembly: GCF_040206685.1. Taxonomy (NCBI): domain Eukaryota; kingdom Metazoa; phylum Chordata; class Amphibia; order Anura; family Ascaphidae; genus Ascaphus; species Ascaphus truei. The sequence continues at coordinate 479,238,207 of NC_134484.1, read as the reverse complement.
CAACCCTGCCAGCGTGCTCTATCCCCGGGTAAAGGCCGATGGCACACCAACCATGGCCCGCACACCCACCAAGCCGGGCGCCCGTGGCCCGGCTGTTAAGCGATACTGTGAATGGGAAATCACGCACAAATGAGCCCTGACGACTCGCTACCCCGAGCCACCACAAGGCTTTCGTGGTTATCTGCACCATAGAGCCCCCGCTTGCAAGGTTAACGTACACCTTACCCCCCTCCCCAACAGCCGTCACCCACAGGGCTAATCCCCTTAAACTAGCCCGTACCGCCAGACCCCGAAGGCCCTTTCAATCCCCTCCTGAAGAGTCATATTACACAAGTCTTACCCTATTTCAGATGAGTTTTCCCCCTGTTTTGGACTAAATAATCCACTATTTGCTGAATTGAACTCTGGGTGACTTATCACCCAGGTTCCTTATTGTAACATACATTTCTCTGCACCCCCTTTCCAAGCCTTTCTGTGGCCAATATCTGACCACACCACTTGAACCATCCCCCCACGCACCTAAATCTGAGATAGGTTAGTCCTTATTGACCCAAGTCGACTGACGTTACCGCCCCCACACCAGGTCTTTCACTGGCCTTAGATCTATGGCTGATAATTTACACCTCATACATTAACCTTAGCCCCTTGCAGACGCACCCACCAGAACGGCCTCCTACTGTCTTCGCACATTCTTCCCATCAACCAATTACTGTAGATTGTAAGCTCTTCGGAGCAGGGACACTCCCTCCCAAATACTACCTCTATGTTCCTGACTCGAATTCAAGATGCCTTATCACCCAGCCTCCTGCCTGCAACATCAATGTCCCAACTGCCTTAATAATTTTCCCTTGTACGCTCCACCGCCTCAACTCGCAGTGCCCCCTTCCACGCCCTCCTGTGGACTATATCTGACCACCCCACCTGGACCGTTCCCCAACACACCTGAATTTGCGCTAAATCATTCCTTATTGACCTAGTCTAATGATGTTACCCTCAACGTGAATAATCAACATTTTTGGGAGGCCTCCTGTCCTTTGCCAGTTCCAGCAGTTCTGGCAACAGCTGAAGCCATTTCACCTTGCCTGCCCCACCAGAACCCGTTTCCCTGTTTCCCGCTCATGCCCAAATTCTTCCCCTATGGCCGGGAACCCACATACTTCTTTGCCCAATGAATAAAAGAATACCCTATTATCCAAACGTCTGGTGGCAAAAACCATGTGCCACTGAAGCCAGCACCAAGTCCATCACTGGACTGTCACCAACTCCCACAACTCCACCGGACATCGCCGGCTGACTGGATCCACCTCTGATTACTTTATGTAAGAGAGTAAAATAAAATCAATGCACTCACAAATTGTGCAGAGATTAAAGGCGTTCCAAGCTCACAGGCTTCAGCAGCACAGATACAAACAGTTCTCCCGCTCGCCCGTCTCAATCTCCAGTCACATTCAGAGGACAAAAACTCAGGCTGGGGAACGCGTTTCGGCAGCTCAATGAGAATGCCGTACCCCTATGCTTTTCACCCGTGTCTGGCTTCCTCAGGGGCTCAATAATTGTGAATACCAATGTAGCACTATGGTCGGTTGCTTGCCTGCGAGCATGGGCTCTTCAATCATGTGCAATGCCTTGTCAGTCCGCGGCACACCACCTAGCAGTCGGTAATGGCCCATCAAGATTAATACAATGGGGGTCCCTGCGTCTGAATGGGACTCGCACTGTGTGAATCCTACCTGGCCGAGAGGACTAACCACCCACCCTGGGGCATCTAACTCCTTCACCCACCCCCTACATCCCCAATAAAAATTACAATACAAACACCAATACAATACATTTAACAAGACCTCCCCCCCACCCCCCACCAACATATACCGTACAGTACAGTAATGGGCAAAATTCCTTTTATCCATATCTGGATAATAGCACATTTGTCCATTAAAAAATAAAACATAACCAAAACATTACCAAGGCAGCAGAAAATTAAAGTTGTACTCACCCCTGCCCGGTTGAAGGCCATCCCCGTCCTCCTCATCTTCCTCTGCCTCCTCCTCTTCTTCAGTGGGCACTGACCATAAACTCAAAAAACTAGCTACTGACCTGCAACCCCTTAATCACCTGAGCGGTTATTAGCCACTATGGTAATTAAGGGGTTAACCCCTCCTCCTGCTACCCACACGGGAGGCCTAACCACCCTCCCCAGGGCAACTACCCCCACCCACTCAACCCATTGATTGGCTCAGTAGTAAACCATGCCCATCATATGGGCATGGTTTCCCACAATGGCAATGAATGGGCAAGCTACAAATAAAAAACAAGCACCAAATAAAATACATTACATTTAAATAAAAAACAACATTTGCCAAAAAATGCATTGATTGTCATTGCTTATTTATACCCAGAAAGGGACATATGTAGCTTGCCCATTCATTGCCATTGTGGCAAACCATGACCACTGCTGCTTTAATATAGATTTTGACCTTGGTGCATTTTTAGGAGACAAGTAGAATCCTCCAGGATTATGATGACTTTTTTTCAGTTGTAGAAATTATCTGTAGAGTATACCTGCCTATGTATATCCAGTTCATTGTACTTCTAAGTATGCACCCATATTGATATATACATGTGAGGATCATTTAGAATGAATCATTTTTTTATGTATAATTTTTATTGTATGTAGCTAGGTTCTCCCTGAGTTCCCTTCCAACCCCTTCCTACGCTGCGGTGGCCAGCGAGTCAGGCAGGTGCCAGGAGTGACGCGGGGCACGTGGGTGTCAGCGGGGGTGGTTGCGTGCAAACGATAGGCAGGGGGAGAGAGCGGCAGTGCTGGGCAAGCAAGCGCATTGCCGAAAGCTACTGGCGGCTCCCTCCGCAGGGCGCCACCATGTTTGATATAGCCGCGCAGTGTATCGCGCATGCGCAGAGTAGGTGGCCTATAGAGGAACAGGGCCGTGAGGACAACAAGCCCCATAAGGCTATCGGGTAAGGCACCATCTGATCTACAGCATCCAATGGGGTGCGCAGAATCTCCTGCAGGGAGATTGATACAATTTGTGTGATACAATTTGCGCGCTCCAGACCACGCCCGTCAGAGCTGGGACGCCATTAGGGTAGGGTGTGTGAGTGCAGGTGTCAGTGGCACCTGCACTAGGCCAGAGACCCCCATTAGGCCCCAGCTAGGCCCTGATTCACCCCTTGAGCTTGTGGTTGCTGCAGGGACAAGCCCAGTAGATAAGGACACTGCCCCTGTAGCACTAGCAATAGGGACAAAGGCAAGAGTGGCTGCATCCGGTCTTCAGGTGCTTTGGGACCAGACACCTGCTACTGAAAGACTCTTTATGTGGCACCGTCCCCGCGGGGGCGTGAATGTGGTGAGACGGTATCCAGGAACGTTCCTCTGGTCCATAACCCTTCCAGTGGACAAGAAATTGTAAATTGCCTCTGGACCAACGGGAATCAAGTATGGAGTGGACCTCATACTCTTTTTGACCTTGAATGGTGACAGGGTTGGGTCTTTGGGGACGATCAGGAAAATGAGCACTCTGGATAACCGGTTTGAGTAATGACACATGGAACAACGAGGGGATCCTCATGGTGGAGGGAAGTGCCAAACGGTATGCGACCGGGTTGATCCTCTCAAGGATTTTAAAAGGACCCAAGAATCTTGGAGACAATTTCTGAGAAGGAGTCTTTAGCCTTATATTTTTGGAGGATAACCACACACTGTCTCCGGGTTTAAACGATGGACCAGCTTGACGTCGCCGATCTGCCTTTGTTTTTGTCTTTGAACAGCAGTTTGTAAGTTTTTTGAATTTGTAAGGTTTTTAGTCTTGGAGAGTGGAAACATGAGAATCCGCTGCAGGTACCCCAGAGGGGAGGGAGGAGAGGGGAAGACTGCTAGGATGGAATCCAAAATTAATGAAGAAAGGCGACTCTTGCGTAGACTCATTTTTAAAGGAGTTAATAGCAAACTCAGCCCAAGGTAATAGGTCCACCCAGTTATCTTGGGACTCGGAGACGAAAAATCTGAGATATTGCTCGAGGGACTGATTCATTCTTTCCGTTTGACCATTTTTCTGAGGGTGATAGTCCGAGGAAAATAGAAGAGAAATCCCAAGTCTCTGAGAAAACGCACGCCAAAACTTAGAAATGAATTGAGAACCTCTGTCAGAAACAATTGAGATAGGAACACCGTGTAATCTAAAAATTTCTTTAGAAAAAATATCGGCCAGAGTAGCTGAATTAGGAAGACCCTTGAGGGGTACAAAGTGTGATTGCTTGGAAAACCTATCTACTACTACAAGGATGGTATTCATCCCTTTAGAATTGGGGAGTTCCACAATAAAGTCCATAGAGATATGTTTCCAAGGTTGTTCCGGAATGGGGAGGAGCATGAGGAGACCAGAGGGTTTGTGACAGGCGGACTTACTCTGGGCACAGACCGGACTAGCACTGGTGAAGTTGAAAATGTCCTTGTTCATCTTAGGCCACCAAAAAGTCAGTTTGATAAGATCTGCTGTCCTCTTGAAGCCTGGATGACCGGCCGATCTTGAAGAATGCCCCCAAAGTAGAATCTTGTGGTGTAAACGTGGAGCTGTGTACAAGCGTCCCTCTGGCACCCTAAATCTCCTGGGGATGTGGACCTGGGCTTTGTTAATTTCATCCAAAACATCGAAATTATTGGTGGAGATAATATATTTGACGGGAAGAATTGATTCGGTGGATTCATTAGAGTCGTTCTCCGTAGCGAACTGGCGAGAGAGAGCGTCCGCCTTAATATTTTTGGTACCGGGAATATAAGAAATGGTATAGTTGAAACGAGAGAAGAACAGTGCCCAACGAGCCTGGCGGATCCCAATCGACGAACCCCCTCAATATATAGTACGTTTTTGTGATCAGTGAGGATGGCAATAGGTTCCATGGTACCTTCGAGAAGATGTCTCCATTCCTGGAGAGCCAATTTAATGGCAAGAAGCTCACGGTTCCCAACATCGTAATTTCTCTCAGCCGAAGAGAACTTCCGAGAAAAGATTCCACACGGATAGAGTTTTTCCTGTGGAGTGGTTCTCTGAGAGAGTACTGCACCGGCTCCCACATCGGAGGCGTCAACTTCTAGCGTGAAGGGAAGCGAAGTGTCAGGATGCCATAGGATGGGTGCAGACACAAAGGCTTTCTTGAGGAATTCAAAGGCTTCTATGGCTTCGGAAGACCAAGTAGTCGGATCCGCATCCTTCTTGGTTAAGGCGGTAATAGTTAGAGCGATGGTTAAGAAATTACGGATGAACTTCCGGTAATAATTGGCAAAGTCAAGGAAGCGCTGCACGGCCTTGAGAGAATTCGGCAAAGGCCAGTCGAGTACAGATTTCAATTTCTCAGGATCCATAGTAAAGCCTTGGTTAGAGATAATATAGCCTAGGAAGGCTGTGGACGTCTGATGGAACAGACATTTCTCCATTTTAGCGTAGAGGCGATTAGCACGTAGTCTAGAGAGTACCAGTTTGGTATAGCGAATGTGCTCCTCTAAGTTCTTAGAGAAAATGAGGATGTCGTCCAAATATACGATAACAAATGTCCCCAAAACGTCCCGAAAGATATCGTTCATGAACTCTTGGAAAACAGCAGGAGCATTGCACAGCCCGAAGGGCATCACTAAATACTCATAATGTCCAGAACGTGTATTAAACGCGGTTTTCCATTCATCCCCGTCTCTTATTCGAATAAGATTATACGCCCCTCTTAGATCGAGTTTGGAGAATATAGAAGCTCCTTGTAGACAGTCGAAGAGTTCAGAAATTAAGGGGAGCGGGTATCGGTTTTTAACTGTAATTTTGTTGAGCCCACGAAAGTCAATACAAGGTCTTAGGAAGCCATCCTTCTTCTTCACGAAGAAGAAGCCTGCCCCGGCGGGGGAGGTAGAGTTGCGGATGAATCCTTTCTCCAAATTCTCTTGGATATAAGTCGTCATATCTTCGGTCTCTGGCACCGATAGGGGATACGACTTAGATTTAGGGAGAATAGTTCCTGGAATTAAATCAATAGGACAATCCTGGGGGCGATGGGGAGGCAATACCTCAGCTTGTACTTTGTTGAAGACATCTAAATACCCGTGATACACCGTCGGCAGAGCAGTCAGGTTAGAGGGAGTGGTGTCCAGGCCAGCGAGCACGGCAGCAGGAGGAGTAACCGACTTCTCTGATGTAGTAGACCATTGGATGGGTAAGACATCGATCCAATCTATAAGCGGATTGTGGAGCTGCAGCCATGGCAATCCTAGAATAACCTGGGCAGTGGGGGAATGGAAGACGTCAAAGACCATTACCTCTTTATGGCCATCCGTGGTGGTCAGGGTAAGTGGAATGGACTCCCAAATGATGAAGGCTGGTTGAAGCGGGCGTCCATCGATAGCCTCCAGGCCAATGGGCGATCTTTTCTTGACCAAAGGAATACGGTTCTTGCAGGCGAAGGTGTGATCAAGAAAGTTACCACCAGACCCGGAGTCGATGAAAGCTTTCACTTCTATTTGAAGGTCAGGGCCCGTCAGCGTTACAGAGAGCATAAGTTTTTAGGCAGTTCCTTAGGGAGAGAGGGGCAAGGAGAGATAGTACCCAGTAGAAGCCCTTCTACCTTTACTGGGTGTTCCCGTTTCCCGGCTTCAGGTGACAGTTTCGGAGTCGATGCTCAGGGGAACCGCAATAATAGCAGAGACCCTCCTCACGACGACGTGCTTTCTCCACAGCCCGAAGTTGCTGGCTACCGATCTGCATTGGTTCAGGAGCATCCAACGTAGGGCAGGGCGAAGGAGAAGGCCTGTGACAATCAGATGGAGGGGGAAGAGAACGAGAACAGTGATGTTCATGTCGTCGTTCTTGGGTACGTTGATCCATACAGATGCTGAGTGCAATGAGTTCCTTAAGGGAAGAAGGCTGAGCGTGAGCTGCAAGGTCGTCCTTTAGAGTGTCAGGCAAACCGTGCCAATATGCTGCGGCAAGAGCCTCGTCGTTCCATTGAGTCTCTGCGGTGATGGTGCTGAACTCCACCACGTATCTTGCAGCTGACCTCCGTGCCTGCGTGATATGGAACAAAGAAAAAGCAGCAGTCTCCCTACGTGCTGGTATGTCAAACACCTGTTGAAACTCATGCCTAAACCTGGGATAGTCTTGGGTTAACTCAGGGTGGTGCTCCCAGAGGGGAGAGGCCCACGCAAGAGCGTTGCCAGTGAGTAAGGCGTAGATGTAAGCCACCTTGGTACGGCCAGTAAGGAAGGAGGGAAGGGGACATCTCAAATGGAACCTCGCATTGGTTCAAGAATCCTCGGCAAGCGAGAGGGTCCCCATCGTACCGGTTGGGAGGTGGTATGCGTGGCCCTGGATTGCGCATAGCTACAGGAACAGAGGGTGTTGGGGCAACTGGGGTTTCCCGGAGAGACAAGTTGGCAAGTTGTTTTGATACTGAGGTCAGTTGATTGCTGACAAATTGCAACTGTTCCACGGAAACACCTTGGCACACCTCAGGGGGGTCTGCATTTGTTGGGCTTTGCATAATGTAACGCCTGTATGCCCGCAGACCTGGCCAGTCCCCAGTACTGAGGCGGGCAAGGGCACAACACTCACCCACAGCAGCGAGGGCGTGCCCGGAGTGCAGCAATGCGTTGCCGGGCCTGGTAAGAAAAGGGTCAACGTATACTTGCAAAGTCCGGGGTGCCAGAAATCGGATAGTAATGTCCGTTTGCCAGAGTTCAAGGATTGAAGAGAGCAGCGCAGTGGTGTCCGTAAGCCAGTTTTCAGGGGTTGGAGAAAGCAGAGTAGTCAAATCCAAAGCAGTAGTTCAAGCCAGGGGAATCCAAACAGAAGCACAGGACAGGAACAGCGCTGGAACAAACAAGGGAGCTAGGCATAGACACTGCACACACAGGAGTCACAGGAAAGCTATGCAGAGCAATGAGAAAGTGGACAGAGTGGGGTTATAAAGGAAGGAGGACCAATAGGAGAGAGGGGAGGAGCAGAGGGTTGAGAGAGAGTTTGCAGGGATAGGTCTGAGAGAGCGGCGGAGGGGACAGGGGAGTAATGAAGGGATATGGCTTGTAAGCCACGGGGGGTGGAGCTAGACGGCAAATAACTGGAGCGTGTGCGCGCGCCCTCTGTAAGGGTACCATGCGCGCGCACCGGGCGTGTCACAGAACGTGAGGGAGGCAACACCGCGGGGGCACTCGGCAATGAGGGTAAGAGGGACGGAGAGGCAGAGGAGCAAGGTAATGTGGAGGCTGGGGGAATAGAGGCACGCCGGGGGCCGCGGGGGCCACGGAGGGATACCAGGGATTGTGAACGCGCGCACACATTGCGGAGAACGCACAGGTGGTCAGGACGCGCATTAGGGCGTGTCAGCCGCGCCGCAGAGGAACGGCCGCGAGGGAGAGAGCGAGGAGGCAAGGAAGAGGGAGGGCTAGAGTCAGTGGAAACAGAGGTGATGGGGACACGCTGGGAAGCGCGAGTCCCCCGATCCGTCACACTCTTCCCCTCTCTTTCTTTCTCCTTCCCTCCTCCTCCCTCGGGCCGCGCTCACTGTGGGGATCACAGGGAGCCCAGGGGTTGTCACTGCGCCAGAGCGTTGTTCACCCGGGGCTCCAGTGTCTATCCCTCTATGCGCGCGGCAACGGGGAGGGACCTAGGGTTCTTTTCCTTGGGATGTGCGTGTGCGCACCAGGAGGATGTGGATGGCGGCGCCGGCGGGTGCACTCCCCCGCTCCTTAGGCACGCTCCATGGTCACCAAGCGCGTGACAGCTCGGTTCTCCCTCTGCTTGCCCAGGATTGCGTGTGGGAGGCGGGGGCTGCGTGTGGGGGCACGTGCGCGCGCTCTGATGACTCCACACCAGAATTTCATCGGCCAGATCATGGGGTGGATCCCAGATATGCTTCAGAATTGGTAAGCCAATTATTTTTTTAACCTTTAAATATGCTAATGATGATAGGATGTGTATGCCTTGATAAAGTGCTCTGTGTAGCACGAAACATGTTGGTAGGGTAATGCCTTGCCTTTTTTCCCTCCATGACAATTAAATCTTTTTATGGATTACGCACTTTCCTCCCAATTCTCTTTTTTTTTGGATGATTCCGGTTGTGCTCTGCCATTTCTCTCTCCCATTGCAATGTATCGCCAAGGACGGAGGCGCACCTAGAAGGTCTGGCAGGATCAACATGGACGATGCAGCAGATTCGTGAGTTTTTCCTGCTTGCTACATGGTCATATTATTCTACTAAGGGATTAGGGTACTGTTTATTGGGATGATCATTAGCCTTTGGGTTCCTGGACAATTTGAGTGCCATCTATGCTGGTTTACCAACAAGGATACCACACCCAGTACCCTCCCTACAATCAAGATTACATCCCAAACATATAGGATTCATCACCTTTATACCATGTCTATCATAAGCTGTATATGGTTCTTAGCACCACGCATTATACTTTTGTAAACTAATAATCCAGCATACAGCCCTCTCCCCCCACACACACACACAAGGCTAAAGTATGTCTACTTCTTATCGACACCTCCCCCAAAACCATTAATTTGTAATTGGAGGTTTTGTGTTTTAGTGTAATCTTCCCGAGCCCTGGATTAAATGCCCATGCGTACGTGTGAAAAGCCTTTCTACTTCTTATCGACATTTCCCCCCCCCTCCCCCCCCCGAGAGCCATTCATGAAAATCTTTGAGGCTTTGTTTACAGTTATCCACACCTCCCCCAAAGCAATTCATTTGTTACAGACTTTGTAGACACATCTTCCCCCCCCCCCCCCCACGCACACACAAAGTTTAAATGATTTTCATGAATTTAAAGAAGGAACAATTTTATCTGTGCAGGATATTCATGGAAAAATTAATAATAAAAAAAGACAGTATTTTGCCTCTTCTTGACTTTCTCTTCTTCGTAATGGCTGTAGTTCTTTTGTCATTGAGAGAGGGGGGGTTTGTGTAAATTACTGACAGTTGCTACATTATACACAAAGTACAATACTTTTAAACATGCCCCCTCCTCCCCCCTTTCCTGGTCTGCAGCAGCCCTGAAAATAAAAGATTAGTGCAGTAAAGTGCATTTAAGGTATTGCGTACAGTAATCACTACTATATATTGGACAAACTAGAGGGGGGAAAAAGAACAATATTGTATGAATCGGTGCTACCAATATATAATGAAAAGTTCCAATATGTATATGTTGAAACAATATGGATCTTGCTTGAAGAAAGGATACTCATAATATCAAAAGTGTCTGGTACATGTTAACAAGACAAACTATATACAGGACAGGCATACCCCGCTTTAAGTACACTCACTTTAAGTACACTCGCGAGTAAGTACATATCGCCCAATAGGCAAACGGCAGCTCACGCATGCGCCTGTCAGCACATCCTGAACAGCAATACCGTCTCCCTACTTGTACCGAAGCTGTGCGCAAGCAGGGAGACTATAGAGACTGTTACAAATGCGTTATTTACATCAGTTATGCACGTACAGTATATAACGATTGCAGTACAGTACATGCATCGATAAGTGGGAAAAGGTAGTGCTTCACTTTAAGTACATTTTCGCTTTACATACATGCTCCGGTCCCATTGCGTATGTTAATGCGGGGTATGCCTGTATAACTATTGTATAACTGTAAAACTACTGTAGGCCAAACTACTGCACTGTAAGTCACTTATTTATACTGTATACAGTATACTGTATTGTAACTACTGTATATACTGTATAACTATACTACTGTAGGTTAGACACATCCTGTACTGTATTTATACTGTATACTGTACAGTAGAAAGTGGAGAAGAGCTGATATCAAATGGTTATTTTGAGTGCCATACTTACCTGTATCATACTTACCTGTACTTACCATACTACAGTACAGTACCTTACTATTTTCCTGTGGCCTGCCCATTACGCTTTAAAAGAATAGGCAATACGGTCGCAAGATGATAGATATATTTATTGCATCTTTGTACGGTGAGTATGTTGTTCCAGAAAATCATTATTCCTTCAGCTAATTCATCATTTTTGGACAGTTTCACCACTTTTCTGATATAATCCTTCAACTGATGCCATACCAATTCGATGGGATTCAAGTCTGGAGATCTTGAATTGGAGGGGGAAAAAAGGTGAATTAAAACAATGAGTACTGGTTACCGAACTTACTCCTGTGGCATCTTAACCCAGTTGATACCGCTGGCAAGAATATGGGTATTAGACGCGGTGTGTTTCGGATCATTGTCCTGGAAGAAACGGTGATCAGATGGGAAATCACGCGTAATGTATTCAGCAATCTCTGGCACTATTTTCTCTTGGAAAAATACTTTATTCATGATTCCTGGAACAAGAAAAGAAAAATGTAACGTTGGGTTGGGGTGGGAAATAATCCTTCTCCCTCCCTACCCTCTCTGTCCCAATCCCATGAATATCCTCCCTCCCCTTCCCCCCCCCCCCCTACTCCCCCTTATCTCTTCTCCTTCTGTCCTTTCCTCCCTCTATTCTTTCATTTGTCTCTACAGAGATATGTAAGGGGACTCTGTCTCCCAAAGAAAAATTGAAAAAGGGTTCATGGTTTAAGGAATCTCTGGAATTAGTACAGATACAGCTGGTTCTGTTTGAGTACAAGGTTCTAGGTCTTTGTATATAAAAAATGCTGTAAAGATACCCCCTTGAAACGCTGTTATATTACTAATTTGTTTGTCCCTGTGAAAACCAATAAAAAAAATTGAAACAAAAAACACACTTGTGTAGGTATAACAGTTTTACTGCACAGACTAATAATAACACTCCAAAACATACATGTCTTGCAGGGTTGTATCCCTTCCCCTTTGCACCGTGATGTCACCCTTGTGGCGTTTACTCCCAAGTACTAAAATGCCCCTGAGCACCCAACACACTTGTGTCCACGGAGTCAATCACCCTCCGACGTGTGTGTGACAGCGCTGCCCCACTAGCCCGTGTATGGTTGGTGTACTTGGTGATATGAGATACCAGCCGGAAGTGTCCACACCTGTGCGCGCAAGGATGAATATGGGATCCACGGATCCAAAGTAATGAACCGCGATGCCTCCGCCTCTACGTTGGGTGAGTCCTGTGTGGATTGTACCACCTTAGAGTCTCTGTGGGCATAGATGGATGATCTGGTCCCAGATCACCCTGGTCCAGGATGCAGCCACGTCCTGGCTTTGTCCTTATGCTCTGGTTCTACAGGGCAGTGTCCCTGCAGCAACTACAAGCTACACAGGGGAAAAGCCAAATGCACCTACAAATACCTCTTACCCCTTCCTTGTCCCAGCTCCCACTGGCATGGCTTGCAGCAAACGAAAAGTATCTATCTACAGAGCAGGAGGATTCAGGAGCCCTATTGGCTGATACGCGCTATGTGACTCTGTCCCAGAGGCTCATGGGATATGTAGTCCCTGCTTGGAGCCTTTTCCTATTGGCAAATGCGCAGCATCTCACACATGTGCAATTGCCCTAAGATGGCGGTGCCCTGCAAAGGAATCCGCCAGCGACGTGATAGCCATCGCAACCTTCCCGGCACCTCCATAACCTGCTCCACGCCTCAGTTCCCACCCACAGCCCTCCCCATCCTCCGTTGTCGGTCACAGCCGCAGCGGCAGGTAAGGGAATGAAGGGGAACCCGGGAGGAACCAACAGGGTCAAGTGGAGCCCAGAGGGAGACCCATGCTATGCACCTCTGCACACATCTCTTACACAAAGATACGCCCTTTCCTCTGTTGCTCGACTGCTAAAACTCTGACACAGACCCTCATTCTCTCCCGTCTTGATTACTGTAACCTCCTGCTGTCTGGCCTTCCTGCCTCTCACCTGTCTCCCCTTCCTGCCTCTCATCTGTCTCCCCTATAATCTATCCTAAATGCTGCTGCCAGAATCGCACTACTCATTCCAAAATCTGTCTCAGCGTCTCCCCTGCTGAAATCCCTCTCCTAGCTTCAAATCAAATCCCGTATCACATACAATTTTCCTCCTCACTGAAAGCTTTACACTCTTCTGCTCATCCTTACATCTCAGCCCTAATTTCTTGCTATACACCATCCCAACTCTTGCGTTCTGCTCAAGGATGTCTTCTCTCTACCCCTTTCGTATCTAAAGTCCTCTCCTGCCTTAAACCTCTCACTGACTGCCGCACCTCTGGAATGCCAACCCCACAGTATCCGACTAGCACCCTCTCTATCCACCTTTAAGAACCACCTGCTTAAGGAAGCATACGAGTAGCTCCATGGCTGATAATTTACAACTCATACATAAACCTTGGCCCCTTGCAGACACACTTACCAGAACTCCCTCCTACTGTCTCTGTACGTTCTTCCTACCAACCAATTAGATTGTAAGCTCTTTGGAGCAGGGACTCCTTTTCCTAAATGTTACTTTTATGTCTATAGCACTTCTTCCCATTATGTTTTATTTGTATTATTTGTTATTTATATGATTGTCACGTGTATTAGTGCTGTGAAACGCTACAGTATGTAAATAAAGACATAGATACATAGATACCAACCCTGTGTAAACACTTGGGTGACAAGGTTTTCTTACTGAGAAACATTTTATACGCTCTGCACATGGGAAAGGTTTCTCCCCTGTGTAAATGCTCTGGTGTCTGAGGACTGTCCTCCTATTACGGAACTGATTATGATATAATCCCCTTTTATGAATTGTCTGGTGTGTGTTGAGGTACCTCTCAGGGCTGAAATGTTTCCCAAATTCTGTACAATTAAAACGTTGCTCCCTTGTGTAAATCTGCTGGTGTAACAAGAGGTCCCACTTTGTATAAAATGGTTTACCACACTCTGAACAAGCAAATTATTTCCCCTGTGAGAATCATGTGATGTGTGAGGTCATTCATCCAAGAAACCTTTTCCTATACTCTGTCCATGTGAAAGGCCTCTCCCTGCATGAGTTTGTTGGTTTCTGAAGAGGTGGCCCTTAACACTGAATTGTTTCCCACACTGAACAAGCAAATGGTTTCTCCACTGTAAATACTTGGGTGTGACAGGAGGTCACACTTTGTACTGAATTGTTTCCAATACCCTGAACTAGGGTTAGACCAGTGGTTCCCAATCTGTGCGCCCCGGCGCCCTGCGGCTTGCATAGAGTGGCGCCGCAATTAGCCTCCCCACCATCCCTCCGATCATCACTCCCCACCATCCCTCCGATTATCCTCCCCACCATCACTCCTTCATGCCGGCCGGGCCGCAGGGGATTGGCTGCAGGCAGAGAGGAAGCCGGTGGGCGGGGCTTTGTGCAGAACACACGGTGAGTGTGTGTCTGCCTTCCTGCTCCGCTGTCTGCGCGGTGTCCCTTCCCCTTCTGCCCCGGGTGATAGGAGAAGGTAGGGGGGTGATAGGAGAAGGTAGGGCGGTGATAGGAGAAGGTAGGAGGGGTGATAGGAGAAGGTAGGGGGGTGATAGGAGAAGGGAGAGGGAGGGGAGAGTTGTACATTTGCCTGCCCAGTGACTGTGTGCAGGGAGCTGCCTGCACGGATCTCCTCCCCCCCCAAACCTCCCCACCCTCTCACATCCGTCGCTGCCTCTGCTCTCCAATGTGTGTGTGTATTTATGTGTGTGTGTGTGTATTTATGTGTGTGTGTATTTATGTGTGTGTGTGTGTGTGTATTTATGTGTGTGTATTTATGTGTGTGTGTGTATTTATGTGTGTGTGTGTGTATTTATTTGTGTGTGTGTGTGTATTTATTTGTGTGTGTGTGTGTATGTGTATTTGTGTGTGTGTGTATTTATGTGTGTGTGTATGTGTGTGTGTGTGTGTGTGTGTGTGTGTGTGTGTGTGTGTGTGTGTGTGTGTGTGTGTGTGTGTGTGTGTGTGTGTGTGTGTGTGTGTGTGTGTGTGTGTGTGTGTGTGTGTGTGTGTGTGTGTGTAGGGAGCTGCCTGCACGGTTTCCTGCCTTTCCTCCCCCCTCCTCCACTCCCCTCTGTCTGAGAGAGAGGGTGTCTGTCTGAGAGAGAGAGGAGAGTGTGTCTGTCTGCGAGTGAGAGAGTGTGTCTGTCTGCGAGAGAGAGTGTGTCTGTCTGCGAGAGAGTGTGTGTCTGTCTGCGAGAGAGTGTGTGTCTGTCTGCGAGAGAGTGTGTGTCTGTCTGCGAGAGAGAGAGAGAGTGTCTGTCTGCGAGAGAGAGAGAGTGTCTGTCTGCGAGAGAGTGTCTGTCTGCGAGAGAGAGAGTGTCTGTCTGCGAGAGAGAGAGTGAGGTGAGAGAGAGAGAGAGAGAGAGAGAGGTCTGAGAGAGAGAGAGTGAGGTCTGAGAGAGTGAGGTCTGAGAGAGTGAGGTCTGAGAGAGAGAGAGTGAGGTCTGAGAGAGAGAGAGAGAGGTCTGAGAGAGAGAGAGGTCTGAGAGAGAGTGAGATCTGAGAGAGAGAGAGAGAGAGAGAGAGAGGTCTGAGAGAGAGAGTGAGGTCTGAGAGAGAGTGAGGTGATACACAATACTCTGAAGTGAGGAGTGCTCACCTAGAGAAACTCACTGCTGTTATCCAGAACTTTAATAATACAGAAGAGAACCAAAAAATAGCGATCCTCCTGGGAGAAGATGAAACCACAGCAGAACTAGCTGCACACTATATCAGCACCTGCCACAAGCTGAGAGACGTACATTAACCCCCACACCCCTGTGTGAAACTGTTACCCATATACAGTACCCTGCAATCATTATACCCTATCCCTAGTATTCGTGTAATTATTGTCCCCCACCCCCTATTATTCACGCTTTGGCAATACTGAAATGTTCTTTCGTCATGCCAATAAAGCTGATTTGATTTGATAGAGAGAGAGAGAGAGAGAGAGTGAGGTCTGAGAGAGAGAGAGTGAGGTCTGAGAGAGTGAGGTCTGAGAGAGTGAGGTCTGAGAGAGAGAGAGAGAGAGTGAGGTCTGAGAGAGAGAGAGTTGAGATCTGAGAGAGAGAGAGGTCTGAGAGAGAGAGAGTGTGAGGTCAGAGAGAGAGAGAGAGAGTGAGGTCTGAGAGAGAGAGTTGAGATCTGAGAGAGAGAGAGGTCTGAGAGAGAGAGAGAGAGAGAGAGAGAGAGAGAGAGTGAGGTCTGAGAGAGAGAGAGGTCTGAGAGAGAGAGAGAGGTCTGAGAGAGAGAGAGGTCTGAGAGAGAGAGGTCTGAGAGAGAGTGAGGTCTGAGAGAGAGTGAGGTCTGAGAGAGAGAGTGAGGTCTGAGAGAGAGAGAGAGAGGTCTGAGAGAGGTCTGAGAGAGTTAAGTCTGAGAGAGAGAGAGGTCTGAGAGAGAGTGAGGTCTGAGAGAGAGGTCTGAGAGAGAGAGAGGTCTGAGAGAGAGGTCTGAGAGAGAGAGAGGTCTGAGAGAGAGAGAGAGAGAGAGAGAGGTCTCAGAGAGAGAGAGAGGTAGGTCTGAGAGAGAGAGAGGTCTGAGAGAGAGAGGTAATACACAAATAGACAGACAGAACCCCTAATGATAGCACTCTGTTTCAGTGTGATTTGGTGATTTACTTAAAATAACTTTATTAAATGACAATAACGTTAAAATATTGGGGTTTAAAACAATGATTAAATATGACCAAGTGTTACTTATTCTAATGGATAAGTGTGTCCAAAAGATTGTACAGTGGTGTGTTAACATCCAGTGTTAGGATGGTTCACTGGCCCTAGTGTTCCTCATATGGAGTGAATGGGCTAGAGTTCTCTGTTGCTATAACGGCAGTTAAGACCACAGATGTAGTGCCCCAGTAATGAAATACTAGCTGGTGCTCTTGTATAGGACCTATACTATGCTGTATAAGTGATGCAGCTATTAGTACATTATAGATTTGATGTAGACAAATCTAGGTCTAAGTGCACCTACTGTTGTATTACTGACGCCACCCTATATAGATGGTGGTATATAGGAGCAGGTATGTAGTGCTTAGTACATATACATCCCAGGTGTGTGATGACCGGGCTGTAGTGAATACTAGTATAGAGGATATATTACTGGTAGCACTGCTGGAACTCCTGTATATGCGAATACCGAGTTATCAGCTGAGTACTGTTCCTTATAGGGTTTGTATACCGGTCAATATAGAAAGACCTTTCCCTAATTGGTGCAGTACTCCTCATGTGTGGTTGTGGTCTGGCACTCCAGAGGTTAATTACTGGTAAAAGTGCCGTTTTGCTTATGTATTGTACCCTTTAAGCTTAATGCTGTGATAGGGAAATAGCATTCAGGCTACCTAAATAAATAATATAATACATGGCCAGATATTATGTATGCCGTTAGAGGTTTGTGACTATTAAGTCCGTTGGGTCTAATAACAGTCCTTTAATGTGCACAGGTTGAGCCACGCTGGCTTCCTAAATCACACTGAGTCAGTGTATGTGAACTCGGGCTCCTCCGCGTGCACGTGGTCACGTGGTTGCCGACGCGCACGTTTCGCGAGTGCTTTATCAAGGCTAAGGTTGTCAAGCTGTAGCGGGGGTCAATCATAAGTATATAAAGAGAGAGAGAGGTCTAAGAGAGAGAGAGAGAGGTCTGAAAGAGAGAGGTCTGAGAGAGAGAGGTCAGAGAGAGAGAGGTCTGAGAGAGAGAGGTCTGAGAGAGAGAGAGAGGTCTGAGAGAGAGAGAGAGGTCTGAGAGAGAGAGAGGTCTGAGAGAGAGAGAGGTCTGAGAGAGAGAGGGGTCTGAGAGAGAGAGGTCTGAGAGAGAGAGGTCAGAGAGAGAGATAGAGAGAGAGGTCTGAGAGAGAGAGAGGTCTGAGAGAGAGAGAGGTCTGAGAGAGAGAGAGGTCTGAGAGAGAGAGAGGTCTGAGAGAGAGAGAGGTCTGAGAGAGAGAGAGGTCTGAGAGAGAGAGGTCTGAGAGAGAGAGGTCTGAGAGAGAGAGGTCTGAGAGAGAGAGGTCTGAGAGAGAGAGGTCTGAGAGAGAGAGAGGTCTGAGAGAGAGGTCTGAGAGAGAGAGGTCTGAGAGAGAGAGGTCTGAGAGAGACAGGTCTGAGAGAGAGAGAGGTCTGAGAGAGAGAGAGGTCTGAGAGAGAGAGAGGTCTGAGAGAGAGAGAGGTCTGAGAGAGAGAGAGGTCTGAGAGAGAGAGAGGTCTGAGGGAGAGAGGTCTGAGGGACTAATAATCCAGCATACAGCCCTCTCCCCCCACACACACACACAAGGCTAAAGTATGTCTACTTCTTATCGACACCTCCCCCAAAACCATTAATTTGTAATTGGAGGTTTTGTGTTTTAGTGTAATCTTCCCGAGCCCTGGATTAAATGCCCATGCGTACGTGTGAAAAGCCTTTCTACTTCTTATCGACATTTCCCCCCCCCTCCCCCCCCCGAGAGCCATTCATGAAAATCTTTGAGGCTTTGTTTACAGTTATCCACACCTCCCCCAAAGCAATTCATTTGTTACAGACTTTGTAGACACATCTTCCCCCCCCCCCCCCACGCACACACAAAGTTTAAATGATTTTCATGAATTTAAAGAAGGAACAATTTTATCTGTGCAGGATATTCATGGAAAAATTAATAATAAAAAAAGACAGTATTTTGCCTCTTCTTGACTTTCTCTTCTTCGTAATGGCTGTAGTTCTTTTGTCATTGAGAGAGGGGGGGTTTGTGTAAATTACTGACAGTTGCTACATTATACACAAAGTACAATACTTTTAAACATGCCCCCTCCTCCCCCCTTTCCTGGTCTGCAGCAGCCCTGAAAATAAAAGATTAGTGCAGTAAAGTGCATTTAAGGTATTGCGTACAGTAATCACTACTATATATTGGACAAACTAGAGGGGGGAAAAAGAACAATATTGTATGAATCGGTGCTACCAATATATAATGAAAAGTTCCAATATGTATATGTTGAAACAATATGGATCTTGCTTGAAGAAAGGATACTCATAATATCAAAAGTGTCTGGTACATGTTAACAAGACAAACTATATACAGGACAGGCATACCCCGCTTTAAGTACACTCACTTTAAGTACACTCGCGAGTAAGTACATATCGCCCAATAGGCAAACGGCAGCTCACGCATGCGCCTGTCAGCACATCCTGAACAGCAATACCGTCTCCCTACTTGTACCGAAGCTGTGCGCAAGCAGGGAGACTATAGAGACTGTTACAAATGCGTTATTTACATCAGTTATGCACGTACAGTATATAACGATTGCAGTACAGTACATGCATCGATAAGTGGGAAAAGGTAGTGCTTCACTTTAAGTACATTTTCGCTTTACATACATGCTCCGGTCCCATTGCGTATGTTAATGCGGGGTATGCCTGTATAACTATTGTATAACTGTAAAACTACTGTAGGCCAAACTACTGCACTGTAAGTCACTTATTTATACTGTATACAGTATACTGTATTGTAACTACTGTATATACTGTATAACTATACTACTGTAGGTTAGACACATCCTGTACTGTATTTATACTGTATACTGTACAGTAGAAAGTGGAGAAGAGCTGATATCAAATGGTTATTTTGAGTGCCATACTTACCTGTATCATACTTACCTGTACTTACCATACTACAGTACAGTACCTTACTATTTTCCTGTGGCCTGCCCATTACGCTTTAAAAGAATAGGCAATACGGTCGCAAGATGATAGATATATTTATTGCATCTTTGTACGGTGAGTATGTTGTTCCAGAAAATCATTATTCCTTCAGCTAATTCATCATTTTTGGACAGTTTCACCACTTTTCTGATATAATCCTTCAACTGATGCCATACCAATTCGATGGGATTCAAGTCTGGAGATCTTGAATTGGAGGGGGAAAAAAGGTGAATTAAAACAATGAGTACTGGTTACCGAACTTACTCCTGTGGCATCTTAACCCAGTTGATACCGCTGGCAAGAATATGGGTATTAGACGCGGTGTGTTTCGGATCATTGTCCTGGAAGAAACGGTGATCAGATGGGAAATCACGCGTAATGTATTCAGCAATCTCTGGCACTATTTTCTCTTGGAAAAATACTTTATTCATGATTCCTGGAACAAGAAAAGAAAAATGTAACGTTGGGTTGGGGTGGGAAATAATCCTTCTCCCTCCCTACCCTCTCTGTCCCAATCCCATGAATATCCTCCCTCCCCTTCCCCCCCCCCCCCTACTCCCCCTTATCTCTTCTCCTTCTGTCCTTTCCTCCCTCTATTCTTTCATTTGTCTCTACAGAGATATGTAAGGGGACTCTGTCTCCCAAAGAAAAATTGAAAAAGGGTTCATGGTTTAAGGAATCTCTGGAATTAGTACAGATACAGCTGGTTCTGTTTGAGTACAAGGTTCTAGGTCTTTGTATATAAAAAATGCTGTAAAGATACCCCCTTGAAACGCTGTTATATTACTAATTTGTTTGTCCCTGTGAAAACCAATAAAAAAAATTGAAACAAAAAACACACTTGTGTAGGTATAACAGTTTTACTGCACAGACTAATAATAACACTCCAAAACATACATGTCTTGCAGGGTTGTATCCCTTCCCCTTTGCACCGTGATGTCACCCTTGTGGCGTTTACTCCCAAGTACTAAAATGCCCCTGAGCACCCAACACACTTGTGTCCACGGAGTCAATCACCCTCCGACGTGTGTGTGACAGCGCTGCCCCACTAGCCCGTGTATGGTTGGTGTACTTGGTGATATGAGATACCAGCCGGAAGTGTCCACACCTGTGCGCGCAAGGATGAATATGGGATCCACGGATCCAAAGTAATGAACCGCGATGCCTCCGCCTCTACGTTGGGTGAGTCCTGTGTGGATTGTACCACCTTAGAGTCTCTGTGGGCATAGATGGATGATCTGGTCCCAGATCACCCTGGTCCAGGATGCAGCCACGTCCTGGCTTTGTCCTTATGCTCTGGTTCTACAGGGCAGTGTCCCTGCAGCAACTACAAGCTACACAGGGGAAAAGCCAAATGCACCTACAAATACCTCTTACCCCTTCCTTGTCCCAGCTCCCACTGGCATGGCTTGCAGCAAACGAAAAGTATCTATCTACAGAGCAGGAGGATTCAGGAGCCCTATTGGCTGATACGCGCTATGTGACTCTGTCCCAGAGGCTCATGGGATATGTAGTCCCTGCTTGGAGCCTTTTCCTATTGGCAAATGCGCAGCATCTCACACATGTGCAATTGCCCTAAGATGGCGGTGCCCTGCAAAGGAATCCGCCAGCGACGTGATAGCCATCGCAACCTTCCCGGCACCTCCATAACCTGCTCCACGCCTCAGTTCCCACCCACAGCCCTCCCCATCCTCCGTTGTCGGTCACAGCCGCAGCGGCAGGTAAGGGAATGAAGGGGAACCCGGGAGGAACCAACAGGGTCAAGTGGAGCCCAGAGGGAGACCCATGCTATGCACCTCTGCACACATCTCTTACACAAAGATACGCCCTTTCCTCTGTTGCTCGACTGCTAAAACTCTGACACAGACCCTCATTCTCTCCCGTCTTGATTACTGTAACCTCCTGCTGTCTGGCCTTCCTGCCTCTCACCTGTCTCCCCTTCCTGCCTCTCATCTGTCTCCCCTATAATCTATCCTAAATGCTGCTGCCAGAATCGCACTACTCATTCCAAAATCTGTCTCAGCGTCTCCCCTGCTGAAATCCCTCTCCTAGCTTCAAATCAAATCCCGTATCACATACAATTTTCCTCCTCACTGAAAGCTTTACACTCTTCTGCTCATCCTTACATCTCAGCCCTAATTTCTTGCTATACACCATCCCAACTCTTGCGTTCTGCTCAAGGATGTCTTCTCTCTACCCCTTTCGTATCTAAAGTCCTCTCCTGCCTTAAACCTCTCACTGACTGCCGCACCTCTGGAATGCCAACCCCACAGTATCCGACTAGCACCCTCTCTATCCACCTTTAAGAACCACCTGCTTAAGGAAGCATACGAGTAGCTCCATGGCTGATAATTTACAACTCATACATAAACCTTGGCCCCTTGCAGACACACTTACCAGAACTCCCTCCTACTGTCTCTGTACGTTCTTCCTACCAACCAATTAGATTGTAAGCTCTTTGGAGCAGGGACTCCTTTTCCTAAATGTTACTTTTATGTCTATAGCACTTCTTCCCATTATGTTTTATTTGTATTATTTGTTATTTATATGATTGTCACGTGTATTAGTGCTGTGAAACGCTACAGTATGTAAATAAAGACATAGATACATAGATACCAACCCTGTGTAAACACTTGGGTGACAAGGTTTTCTTACTGAGAAACATTTTATACGCTCTGCACATGGGAAAGGTTTCTCCCCTGTGTAAATGCGCTGGTGTCTGAGGACTGTCCTCCTATTACGGAACTGATTATGATATAATCCCCTTTTATGAATTGTCTGGTGTGTGTTGAGGTACCTCTCAGGGCTGAAATGTTTCCCAAATTCTGTACAATTAAAACGTTGCTCCCTTGTGTAAATCTGCTGGTGTAACAAGAGGTCCCACTTTGTATAAAATGGTTTACCACACTCTGAACAAGCAAATTATTTCCCCTGTGAGAATCATGTGATGTGTGAGGTCATTCATCCAAGAAACCTTTTCCTATACTCTGTCCATGTGAAAGGCCTCTCCCTGCATGAGTTTGTTGGTTTCTGAAGAGGTGGCCCTTAACACTGAATTGTTTCCCACACTGAACAAGCAAATGGTTTCTCCACTGTAAATACTTGGGTGTGACAGGAGGTCACACTTTGTACTGAATTGTTTCCAATACCCTGAACTAGGGTTAGACCAGTGGTTCCCAATCTGTGCGCCCCGGCGCCCTGCGGCTTGCATAGAGTGGCGCCGCAATTAGCCTCCCCACCATCCCTCCGATCATCACTCCCCACCATCCCTCCGATTATCCTCCCCACCATCACTCCTTCATGCCGGCCGGGCCGCAGGGGATTGGCTGCAGGCAGAGAGGAAGCCGGTGGGCGGGGCTTTGTGCAGAACACACGGTGAGTGTGTGTCTGCCTTCCTGCTCCGCTGTCTGCGCGGTGTCCCTTCCCCTTCTGCCCCGGGTGATAGGAGAAGGTAGGGGGGTGATAGGAGAAGGTAGGGCGGTGATAGGAGAAGGTAGGAGGGGTGATAGGAGAAGGTAGGGGGGTGATAGGAGAAGGGAGAGGGAGGGGAGAGTTGTACATTTGCCTGCCCAGTGACTGTGTGCAGGGAGCTGCCTGCACGGATCTCCTCCCCCCCCAAACCTCCCCACCCTCTCACATCCGTCGCTGCCTCTGCTCTCCAATGTGTGTGTGTATTTATGTGTGTGTGTGTGTATTTATGTGTGTGTGTATTTATGTGTGTGTGTGTGTGTGTATTTATGTGTGTGTATTTATGTGTGTGTGTGTATTTATGTGTGTGTGTGTGTATTTATTTGTGTGTGTGTGTGTATTTATTTGTGTGTGTGTGTGTATGTGTATTTGTGTGTGTGTGTATTTATGTGTGTGTGTATGTGTGTGTGTGTGTGTGTGTGTGTGTGTGTGTGTGTGTGTGTGTGTGTGTGTGTGTGTGTGTGTGTGTGTGTGTGTGTGTGTGTGTGTGTGTGTGTGTGTGTGTAGGGAGCTGCCTGCACGGTTTCCTGCCTTTCCTCCCCCCTCCTCCACTCCCCTCTGTCTGAGAGAGAGGGTGTCTGTCTGAGAGAGAGAGGAGAGTGTGTCTGTCTGCGAGTGAGAGAGTGTGTCTGTCTGCGAGAGAGAGTGTGTCTGTCTGCGAGAGAGTGTGTGTCTGTCTGCGAGAGAGTGTGTGTCTGTCTGCGAGAGAGTGTGTGTCTGTCTGCGAGAGAGAGAGAGAGTGTCTGTCTGCGAGAGAGAGAGAGTGTCTGTCTGCGAGAGAGTGTCTGTCTGCGAGAGAGAGAGTGTCTGTCTGCGAGAGAGAGAGTGAGGTGAGAGAGAGAGAGAGAGAGAGAGAGGTCTGAGAGAGAGAGAGTGAGGTCTGAGAGAGTGAGGTCTGAGAGAGTGAGGTCTGAGAGAGAGAGAGTGAGGTCTGAGAGAGAGAGAGAGAGGTCTGAGAGAGAGAGAGGTCTGAGAGAGAGTGAGATCTGAGAGAGAGAGAGAGAGAGAGAGAGAGGTCTGAGAGAGAGAGTGAGGTCTGAGAGAGAGTGAGGTGATACACAATACTCTGAAGTGAGGAGTGCTCACCTAGAGAAACTCACTGCTGTTATCCAGAACTTTAATAATACAGAAGAGAACCAAAAAATAGCGATCCTCCTGGGAGAAGATGAAACCACAGCAGAACTAGCTGCACACTATATCAGCACCTGCCACAAGCTGAGAGACGTACATTAACCCCCACACCCCTGTGTGAAACTGTTACCCATATACAGTACCCTGCAATCATTATACCCTATCCCTAGTATTCGTGTAATTATTGTCCCCCACCCCCTATTATTCACGCTTTGGCAATACTGAAATGTTCTTTCGTCATGCCAATAAAGCTGATTTGATTTGATAGAGAGAGAGAGAGAGAGAGAGAGTGAGGTCTGAGAGAGAGAGAGTGAGGTCTGAGAGAGTGAGGTCTGAGAGAGTGAGGTCTGAGAGAGAGAGAGAGAGAGTGAGGTCTGAGAGAGAGAGAGTTGAGATCTGAGAGAGAGAGAGGTCTGAGAGAGAGAGAGTGTGAGGTCAGAGAGAGAGAGAGAGAGTGAGGTCTGAGAGAGAGAGTTGAGATCTGAGAGAGAGAGAGGTCTGAGAGAGAGAGAGAGAGAGAGAGAGAGAGAGAGAGAGTGAGGTCTGAGAGAGAGAGAGGTCTGAGAGAGAGAGAGAGGTCTGAGAGAGAGAGAGGTCTGAGAGAGAGAGGTCTGAGAGAGAGTGAGGTCTGAGAGAGAGTGAGGTCTGAGAGAGAGAGTGAGGTCTGAGAGAGAGAGTGAGGTCTGAGAGAGAGAGAGAGAGGTCTGAGAGAGGTCTGAGAGAGTTAAGTCTGAGAGAGAGAGAGGTCTGAGAGAGAGTGAGGTCTGAGAGAGAGGTCTGAGAGAGAGAGAGGTCTGAGAGAGAGGTCTGAGAGAGAGAGAGGTCTGAGAGAGAGAGAGAGAGAGAGAGAGGTCTCAGAGAGAGAGAGAGGTAGGTCTGAGAGAGAGAGAGGTCTGAGAGAGAGAGGTAATACACAAATAGACAGACAGAACCCCTAATGATAGCACTCTGTTTCAGTGTGATTTGGTGATTTACTTAAAATAACTTTATTAAATGACAATAACGTTAAAATATTGGGGTTTAAAACAATGATTAAATATGACCAAGTGTTACTTATTCTAATGGATAAGTGTGTCCAAAAGATTGTACAGTGGTGTGTTAACATCCAGTGTTAGGATGGTTCACTGGCCCTAGTGTTCCTCATATGGAGTGAATGGGCTAGAGTTCTCTGTTGCTATAACGGCAGTTAAGACCACAGATGTAGTGCCCCAGTAATGAAATACTAGCTGGTGCTCTTGTATAGGACCTATACTATGCTGTATAAGTGATGCAGCTATTAGTACATTATAGATTTGATGTAGACAAATCTAGGTCTAAGTGCACCTACTGTTGTATTACTGACGCCACCCTATATAGATGGTGGTATATAGGAGCAGGTATGTAGTGCTTAGTACATATACATCCCAGGTGTGTGATGACCGGGCTGTAGTGAATACTAGTATAGAGGATATATTACTGGTAGCACTGCTGGAACTCCTGTATATGCGAATACCGAGTTATCAGCTGAGTACTGTTCCTTATAGGGTTTGTATACCGGTCAATATAGAAAGACCTTTCCCTAATTGGTGCAGTACTCCTCATGTGTGGTTGTGGTCTGGCACTCCAGAGGTTAATTACTGGTAAAAGTGCCGTTTTGCTTATGTATTGTACCCTTTAAGCTTAATGCTGTGATAGGGAAATAGCATTCAGGCTACCTAAATAAATAATATAATACATGGCCAGATATTATGTATGCCGTTAGAGGTTTGTGACTATTAAGTCCGTTGGGTCTAATAACAGTCCTTTAATGTGCACAGGTTGAGCCACGCTGGCTTCCTAAATCACACTGAGTCAGTGTATGTGAACTCGGGCTCCTCCGCGTGCACGTGGTCACGTGGTTGCCGACGCGCACGTTTCGCGAGTGCTTTATCAAGGCTAAGGTTGTCAAGCTGTAGCGGGGGTCAATCATAAGTATATAAAGAGAGAGAGAGGTCTAAGAGAGAGAGAGAGAGGTCTGAAAGAGAGAGGTCTGAGAGAGAGAGGTCAGAGAGAGAGAGGTCTGAGAGAGAGAGGTCTGAGAGAGAGAGAGAGGTCTGAGAGAGAGAGAGAGGTCTGAGAGAGAGAGAGGTCTGAGAGAGAGAGAGGTCTGAGAGAGAGAGGGGTCTGAGAGAGAGAGGTCTGAGAGAGAGAGGTCAGAGAGAGAGATAGAGAGAGAGGTCTGAGAGAGAGAGAGAGGTCTGAGAGAGAGAGAGGTCTGAGAGAGAGAGAGGTCTGAGAGAGAGAGAGGTCTGAGAGAGAGAGAGGTCTGAGAGAGAGAGAGGTCTGAGAGAGAGAGGTCTGAGAGAGAGAGGTCTGAGAGAGAGAGGTCTGAGAGAGAGAGGTCTGAGAGAGAGAGGTCTGAGAGAGAGAGAGGTCTGAGAGAGAGGTCTGAGAGAGAGAGGTCTGAGAGAGAGAGGTCTGAGAGAGACAGGTCTGAGAGAGAGAGAGGTCTGAGAGAGAGAGAGGTCTGAGAGAGAGAGAGGTCTGAGAGAGAGAGAGGTCTGAGAGAGAGAGAGGTCTGAGAGAGAGAGAGGTCTGAGGGAGAGAGGTCTGAGGGAGAGAGAGAGGTCTGAGGGAGAGAGAGTGAGGTCTGAGGGAGAGAGAGTGAGGTCTGAGGGAAAGAGAGAGTGAGGTCTGAGACAGAGTGAGGTCTGAGAGTGAGGTCTGAGAGAGAGTGAGGTCTGAGAGAGTGAGGTCTGAGAGAGTGAGGTCTGAGAGAGAGTGAGGTGTGTGAGAGTGAGAGTGTGTGAGAGAGTGAGAGTGTGTGAGAGTGTCTGAGAGAGAAACCAATTGCGCACTGCAACTGTTAGGTATGTATATACACCTTTGTTTTTACTTTGGGCGCCGCGGAAAAATCCTGATTGCCTTGGGCAGCCTTGAAAAAATCCTGATTGCCTTGGGGAGCCTTGAAAAAATCCTGATTGCCTTGGGGAGCCTTGAACCGAAAAAGTTTGGGAACCACTGGGTTAGACAATAACAAAAATACTTCCCACCATAAGAGTATTAAGTAATTTATCGTGATAACAATATTCAGCAATATATTAACACCCAATAGAAAGCAAAAAAGCAAAAGTCTTCAAAATGTTCCGGGTCATTTATTGTGAAACATATTTCTTATACAAATCCATTTCATTCTTAATAAAAGTTAAAAAAGCAAATACATTTTGTATATTTTAATTTTAAGAATAACAAATGTTTCCATAAAAATGTTACATCAACTACACCCACACTAAAGACCCCTTTCTTCACTATTTTATTTTAATTTATTTATAACATGGTTTACCAGGAAGTAATACATTGAGAGTTACCTCTCGTTTTCACGTATGTCCTGTGCATAGAGTTAAGACGACAAATAATACATGGTTACAAATAGTTACATAAGTGAACAGGGTATACATTATATACAAGACATTGCATGCACAGTTAGAGATAATATATATTATAGGCGTATGTAACAGTTACAGACCAGATTTAAATGTGAGACAGCCTTAGTTTTGAAAGAACTTAAACTGGTGGTGGATGCGAGAGTCTCCGGTAGGTTGTTCCAGTTTTGGGGTGCACGGTAAGAAAGTTTATAATTACCCCCACGACCCCCCTTCTCCTGTACACATTAATTGGGCATGGGCAGGCGTGGGTTAATGGGCATGGGGAAGGAGGGTGTCAAGAGGCACAGGTGAGAGCCGAGAGAAATACGGGGGAGGAGAGAAAGGGGTTGAGTCATGGTGGAAAGGGTAAGAGGCATGGCAGAGGGGAAGTGGTTAATATGGAGGGGTGAGATTACCAGCAGGAGGATTCCTTATAGCTGCAGCATGTGAAAGTCAAGGAGCTCCCAGACTCGCTCCCACTCCACTGTCTCTACCAGACCCACACTCAGTCCTCTCTCTGACACAGTCCCCACCCCCACGCCTTTCTGCCAGATCCACCCCCATTCTGCAGCTGCTGATAGGAATGCCATGGTAAGAAATAATGGCAATATCACCGTCCATTTTTATTACTGCAGTATTACTATGCTACTGGTATATTGCCCAACCCTACTTTGAACAATCACATTTTTTATCTCATGTATGAATCCTCATGTGCGTAAGGAGGCTGATCCTCTGTGAAAAGCTTTCCCCACACTATGTACATGGAAATGGTTTGTCCCGTGTATGAATCCTGTGGTGGGTGAGGAGGTGGCTCATTTGAGAAAAGCTTTGCCCACACTCTGTACATGTGAATGGTTTCTCCCCTGTATGAATCCTCTGGTGTAAGAGGAGGTTGTTCTTAATACAGAATGGTTTCCCACACTCTATAGATGTGAATCATTTCTCTCCTGTATGAATCCTCTCGTGTCTGAGGAGACCGCTCTTAATTGTGAATTGTTTCCCACACTCTGTACATGTGAATGGCTTCTCCCCTGTATGAAGCCGCTCATGTTTGATGAGATCGGTCTTCTGAGAAAAGCTTTTACTACACACTGCACATGTGAATGGTTTCTCTCCTGTATGAATCCGCTCATGGTTGAGGAGCCCCGCCTTTGTAGAAAAGCTTTTACTACACTCTGTACATGTGAATAGTTTCTCTCCAGTATGAGTCATCTGGTGTATGAGGAGACTGCTCTTAATTGTGAACTGTTTCCCACACTCTGGACATGTGAATGGGTTCTCCCCTTTATGAGTCCTCTCATGGTTGAGGAGCTCTGTCTTCCGAGAAAAGCTTTTACTACACTCTGTACATGTGAATGGTTTCTCCCCTGTATGAGTCATCTGGTGTCTGAGGAGGGTTTTCTTAATACTAAATTGTTTCCCACACTCTGTACATGTGAATGGTTTTTCTCCTGTATGAGTCATCTGGTGTATGAGGAGACTGCTCTTAACTGTGAATTGTTTCCCACACTCTGTACATGTGAATGGTTTCTCCCCTGTATGAATCCACTCATGGATGAGGAGTTCTTTCTTTATAGAAAAGCTTTTACTACACTCTGTACATGTGAATGGTTTCGCCCCTGTATGAGTCATCTGGTGTCTGAGGAGGTTCCTCTTACTACTAAATTGTTTCTCACACTCTGTACATGTGAATGGTTTTTCTCCTGTATGAGTCATCTGGTGTATGAGGAGACTGCTCTTAACTGTGAATTGTTTCCCACACTCTGTACATGTGAATGGTTTTTCTCCTGTATGAGTCATCTGGTGTCTGAGGAGGTTGCTCTTAATTGTGAATTGTTTCCCACACTCTGTACATGTGAATGGTTTCTCCCCTGTATGAATCCGCTCATGGATGAGGAGTTCTTTCTTTATAGAAAAGCTTTTACTACACTCTGTACATGTGAATGGGTTCTCTCCAGTATGAGTCATCTGGTGTCTGAGGAGGTATTTCTTAATACTGAATTGTATCCCACACTCTGTACATGTGAATGGTTTCTCCGCTGTATGAGTCATCTGGTGTCTGAGGAGGTTGCTCTTAATTCTGAATTGTTTCCCACACTCTGTACATGTGAATGGTTTCTCCCCTGTATGAATCCGCTCATGGTTGAGGAGATCTGTCTTCTGAGAAAAGCTTTTACTACACTCTGTACATGTGAATGGTTTCTCCGCTGTATGAGTCATCTGGTGTCTGAGGAGGTTGCTCTTAATACTGAATTGTTTCCCACACTCTGAACATGGGAATGGTTTCTCCCCTCTATGAATCCGCTCATGTTTGCGTAAGGTCCTCTTGGTACTTAACTGTTTCCCACACACTGTACAAGTAAAATGAGTCACTGCTGTCTGAATCATCTGGTGTGAAAGAAGTTTCCCCTTCAGTGAGAAACTGCTCCCACCATCTGTACATGTAAAGGTTTGCTCCCTAGCGGGGACACAAAGATGTGTGAGCAGGTCCCTGTCCAGTGAGAAGCTTTTGCCACACAGAAAACAGAGAAAAGGCTGAGCACCACAGCGTCTTCTTAAATCTCTCGCATACCTTTTGCTGGGCCCATATTTAGAGTCCGTCTCCGCTGTGTGCTGTAAAATGTCTGTAAATTCACCACCATGTGGCACTGGTTCCTTGCACATGTCTAAAATGTGGCAGGAATCATTGTTTTTTGGCACTTCTGGGCTGCGAGGAGTCAGACAGCTTCTGGATGTATCAGAGCTCAAGTTCTGTTCCTCATTCAGGCCGTTCTCTAACAGAAGTAAACAAAAAAAGACAGAACAAATGTTTTCAATCTGTAAATCAAATTACTGAACGCAAATTACAAATCCAAAACACTGAAGAATCTATTTCACCAATACTTAATTAACAAAATATTCTCTTCACCTAGGTTTTTAAAATTGTGGCCGATGGACATCCAGTGGCCCCTAATGACTGTGGTGGTGGTTCCCGGAGGTCTGAAATGTATTTGTAGCAGCTCTCACAGGGAAATAAATTGATACATATATAACTTGTATTTATTACTGTATTCATTATTTAAGGGTACATGTACATCCTCCAAATAATGAACACTGAAAATGTCCATGAGATGTAAAGTTAAGGAACTCCTGGTCTATCATATTAGTGCGTTAATAAAATCAACTAAACCAGACAGCAACCTATAGTGTAAAGATACTGTAGATGCCTATGTATGTATGTCTTTATTTATATAAGGCCCACAGTGTACTCAGCGCTTTACAGCAGAAACAATACCATACAGGGAATTATAATACAATAAGTGCAACAAACAAAATCAGACAACAGGAACGAAAATCCCTGCCCTGGAGAGCTTATAATCTAAGTGATGCAGTGACTACACTGCCCATGTAGTCTTCTGCCATAAGACCCACATAAACTATACTGCTCCATTTTGTGTCATATTTTGTCAGTCAAAAATACTATTCATATAATTTCCCAAGCACGCGGCCTTGGTGTAATATTTGACTCCTCTCTTTCCTTCTCCTCTCACATTCAAAACAAGAAAAAAAGGAGCACTGCAGAAAAGAAGAACTGTAGGCAAAAGTAGAAAAAAATAAAAGAGTTATTGAGACACAGCCTAAGTTAAAAGAGAAACCCCCAACGTGTTTCTCGCCATGGGCGCTTTATCAAAGAGTGGTTTCCTGAGTCTAGAGTGTCATGTTATAGGCACTCCCCGCCAGAAACACTGCCTACCTGTATCCCAGGTAAAAAAAAGTCCCATGGGAACAAAACAGTCCAGGGAAAATGTAACCACGAAAAGAAGGCAGTATAACTGTGGGGGAGAAATCCAGCAAAAGGACACAATAAAGAATACAATAACAATAAACTTAAATAGACTCATAAGGACAATAACAATTAAATGAAAAGGCATCAAATTTAAAAATGGATAGGATGTGGAGAGAATAACATTATTTAAATTAAATTAACTGCAACACCAAATAATATAATCACGTAATAATATACATATAATAAATGTAAACTCAACTACCAAGGCAAAGAACAATTTGAATCTTGATAAAGGGAATATACAGTTAGGTCCGGAAATAATTGGACACTGATACAAGTTTTATTATTTCGGCTGTGTACGAAAATAAATTCAAGTTACAGTTAAATAAAGTGCAGTATATCAGCTTTAATTTGAGGGTATTCACATCCAAATTGGAGGAAAGGTTTAGGAATTACATCTCTTTAATATGTAGTTCCCTCTTTTTCAAGGGACCAAAAGTAATTGGACAATTGACTCAAAAGCTGTTTCATGGAAAGGTGTGGGCTATTCCTTCGTTATATCATCATCAATTAAGCAGGTAAAAGGTCTGGAGTTGATTCCAGGCGTGACGTTCGCATTTGGAAGCTGTTGCTGTGAACCCACAACATGCGGTCAAAGGAGCTCTCAATGCAAGTGAAACAGGGCATCCTTAGGCTGCAAAAAAAAGAAAATCCATCAGAGAGATAGCAAAAACATTAGGAGTGGCCAAATCAACAGTTTGGTACATTCTGAGAAAAAAAAAGAACACACTAGTGAGCTCTGCAACACAAAAAGGCCTGGATGTCCACGGAAGACAACAGTGGTGGATGATCGTAGGATCCTTTCCATGGTAAAGAAAAACCCCTACACAACATCCAGCCAAGTGAAGAACACTCTCCAGGAGGTAGGCATATAATTATCCAAGTCTACCATAAAGAGAAGACTTCACGAGAGCAAATAAAGAGGGGTCACCACAAGGTGCAAACCATTCATAAGCCTCAAGAATAGTAAAGCCAGATTAGACTTTGCCAAAAAATATCTCAAAAAGCTAGCTCAGTTCTGGAACAGCATTCTTTGAACAGATGAAACTAAGATCAACTTGTACCAGAATTATGAGAAGAAAAAAGTATGGAGAAGGCTTGGAATGGCTCATGGTCCGGAGCATACCACAACATCTGTAAAACACGGTGGAGGCAGTGTGATGGCATGGGCATGCAGGGCTTACCATGGCACTGGGTCACTAATGTTTTTTGATGATGTGACAGAAGCAGCCGGATGAATTCTGAAGTGTATAGGGATATATTGCTTGCTCAGATTCAGCGAAGTTGATTGGACGGCGCTTCATTTTACAGATGGACAATGACCGAAAACATACTGCGAAAGCAACCCAGGTGTTATTTAAGCCAGAGAAGTGAAATATTCTGCAATGGCCGAGTCAATCACCTTATCTCAACCCGATCGAGCATGCATTTCATTTGCTGAAGACAAAACTTAAGGCAGAAAGACCCACGAACAAACAACAACTGAAGACAGCTGCAGTAAAGGCCTGGCACAGCATCACAAAGTAGGAAACCCAGCGTTTGGTGATGTCTATGCGTTCAAGCAGTCATTGCCTGCAAAGGATTCTCGACAAAGTTTTAAAAATAAACATTTTATTT
This sequence comes from Ascaphus truei, assembly GCF_040206685.1. Lineage (NCBI taxonomy): Eukaryota > Metazoa > Chordata > Amphibia > Anura > Ascaphidae > Ascaphus > Ascaphus truei. The sequence goes on along the minus strand of NC_134484.1, from coordinate 479,205,258 downwards.
ATGATTGTGTTAATTTGTCCAATTACATTTGAGCCCCTGAAATAAGAGGACTGTGTTTGAAAATAGTTGCAATTCCTAAACGTTTCATACGATATTTTTGTTCAACCCCTTGAATTAAAGCTGAAAGTCTGCACTTCTATTGCATCTCGGTTGTTTCATTTAAAATCCATTGTGGTGGCGTACAGAGCCAAAATTATGAAAATTGTGTCAGTGTCCAATTATTTCCAGACCTAACTGTATATAATGAATAAGATGTAAATAAATAAACCACACTGAGAAAATTGCCACAGTAAGGATACAATACTACAGGCATACCCCGCTTTAAGTACACTCACTTTAAGTACACTCGCGAGTAAGTACATATCGCCCAATGGGCAAACGGCAGCTCGCGCATGCGCCTGAACAGCAATACCGGCTCCCTACCTGTACCGAAGCTGTGCACACGCGGGGAGACTATAGAGCCTGTTACAAATGCGTTATTTACATCAGTTATGCACGTATATGACGATTGCAGTACAGTACATGCATCGATAAGTGGGAAAAGGTAGTGCTTCACTTTAAGTACATTTTCGCTTTACATACATGCTCCGGTCCCATTGCGTACGTTAATGCGGGGTATGCCTGTACTCATCAAATGTGACTAGAGAGAGACACATATGTATCTCAATGATAGAAACAAATGTATATGAAACACACAGTATTATATAACCTGAGAATGGGCAAAAGAATAATATAGCTTAGAGAAAATGTTTTAGGGCCCATTCTGTATTAATCCCAAAAGGGGATAGAGTATTAAGTGAGTGCATCCAAAACATCTCACGCTGATTAAGCTGTTTAATTCTATCACCCTCTCGTGTAGGGACAGGTATAGATTCAATCCCCTCGTGTAGGGACAGGTATAGATTCAATCTCCTCGTGTAGGAACAGGTATAGATTCAATCCCCTCGTGTAGGGACACGTATAGATTCAATCCCCTCGTGCAGTGACAGGTATAGATTCAATCCCCTCGTGTAGGGACAGGTATAGATTCAATCCCCTCGTGTAGGAACAGGTACAGATTCAATCCCCTCGTGTAGGAACAGGTACAGATTCAATCCCCTCGTGTAGGCACAGGTACAGATTCAATCCCCTTGTGTAGGGACACGTATAGATTCAATCCCCTCATGTAGTGTCAGATATTGATTCAATCCCCTCAGGTAGGAACAGGTATAGATTCAATCCCCTTGTGTAGGGACAGGTATAGATTCAATCCCCTCGTGTAGGAACAGGTATAGATCCAATCCCCTCGTGTAGTGACATGTATAGATTCAATCCCCTCGTGTAGTGACAGGTATAGATTCAATCCCCTCGTGTAGGGACAGGTATAGATTCAATCCCCTCATGTAGTGTCAGATATTGATTCAATCCCCTCAGGTAGGAACAGGTATAGATTCAATCCCCTCGTGTAGGGACAGGTATAGATTCAATCCCCTCGTGTAGGGATAGGTATAGATTAAATCGCTGAAAAATGAAAGGTGGACAAGTTTCCCAATGTACAATGTGTAAAATGTTTGGAAACTGGGAGCATCTGATCTAGTTTTTTAATAGAACGAATGTGCTCCATAATTCTGACCTTCACTGGTCTGATTGTCCGCCCAACGAATCCTCGACCACAACCGCAGGTTAAGTAATAAATCACAAAATTACAATGAATAAAAACTGGAATTGTGTGTGTTTTCTTACTGTGCACAATATAAATAGATGATAGAATTGGCATAGCAACAAATACAACATTTACCACATTTGAAAAAAAAAAAAAAAAAAAAACCTGTGTGTGCTGTGCATGCGCATAGTAAGTGAAACTTCTTTGACTTTTGTCACAGAAATTGTATTTGTATTGGTATTGGTGATGTTTTAATTAAAATCAAAATACAATTTCATTGACAAAACGCAAATAAATTTGACTTATAATGCGCGTGCTCGGCACACATCCCCTGTATTAGCTATTTGCACTAAGTGTGAATTCCTCGTGTGTATGTGTGTCAGCCAGTGTGTGAGTGTATGTGTGTCAGCCAGTGTGTGTGCGTGTATGCGTGTCAGTCAGTGTGTGTATGCGTGTCAGTCAGTGTGTGTATGCGTCTCAGTCAATGTGTGTGTGTGCGTGTCAGTCAATGTGTGTGTGTGTCAGTCAATGTGTGTGTGTGTGTGTCAGTCAATGTGTGTGTGTGTCAGTCAATGTGTATGTGTGTGTATGTGTGTGTCAGTCAATGTGTGTATGTGTGTGTCAGTCAATGTGTGTATGTGTGTGTATGTGTGTGTCAGTCAATGTGTGTATGTGTGTGTATGTGTGTCAGTGAGTGTGTGTATGTGTGTCAGTCAGTGTGTGTGCATGTCAGTCAGTGTGTATGTGTGTGTCTGTGTGTGTGTCAGTCAGTGTGTGTGTATGTTTGTATGTGTGTCAGTCAGTGTGTGTGTGTATGTATGTGTGTCAGTCAGTCAGTGTGTGTCAGTCAGTGTGTGTGTATGTGTCAGTCAGTGTGTGTGTATGTGTCAGTCAGTGTGTGTGTATGTGTGTCAGTGAGTGTATGTGTGTCAGTGAGTGTGTGTATGTCAGTGAGTGTGTGTATGTGTGTCAGTCAGTGTGTATGTGTGTGTCAGTCAGTGTCAGTCAGTGTGTATGTGTCAGTCAGTGTGTGTATGTGTTTCAGTCAGTGTGTGTGTATGTATGTATGTGTGTGAGTCAGTGTGTGTATGTATGTGTGTTAGTCAGTGTATGTGTATGTATGTGTGTGTGTCAGTCAGTGTGTGTGTATGTATGTCAGTCAGTCAGTCAGTGTCAGTCAGTGTGTGTGTATGTGTGTATGTGTGTCAGTGTGTGTGTGTGTGTGTGTGTGTGTGTGTGTTTGTGTGTGTCAGTCAGTGTGTGTATGTGTGTCAGTCAGTGTGTGTGTCAGTGTGTGTGTATGTGTGTCAGTCAGTGTGTGTATGTGTGTCAGTCAGTGTATGTATGTGTGTCAGTCACTGTGTGTGTGTCCTACTGCAGAAAGGGGCGGGGTGTAACATTGCGCACCACCTCCCCCCCCCCTTCCAAAAAATCTGCGTACCCCTCCCCCCCCCCCACGGGGTACATGCGCCCAGCACGGGCATGAGTGACCGCGGGCGAGAGGTGAGGTTACCCGTCCACTGCCCGGCCCGTCACCCTTTCTTCCAGGAGCCTGCCCCCGGCGCCGAGCCCCTGTGCCGCAAGGGTTGCGCCAGGGTTTGCGCCGTGTGCCACCGCTTCCTGTGAGCGCAGGGGGCCCGCGTCAGTGGAGGGTGGAATGGCGCCGTGTGGGACGAACGGGAGCGTGTGGGGGGAACGGCGCCGCTGTCAGCCGCTTCTGCGCATGTGTTGCGTCCATCAGCGGCGCCATCACAACTGCGCATGCGCGGCATGGCAGCGGGCGGGGAACAGCGGCCTTTAGGAGGTACCCATAGCCCTACCCCGTGTCTGCAAGTAAAACTGTGACTCAAATAAAAATGTGATGGAATCTAAAAGAAAAGAGCGAAGTGAAATAGATAATGAGGAGGACTGAAGGGAAAATGGAGTAGCCTTAATACCCTGGTCATGATCAATGATGGAGTATAACGACAATGTCCATCGTAACCCATCTATAGTTCTTATGCCATTTAACAGCTTTTATAGCACATAACAGATCTGTAGAGTCTCTCAAAAAGGATGGTAAATGTTTAGCTATCGGTTATAACAAACCATCAACATATCGCGACAAACCATCTCCCAAAGATCCAATGCTAGCCACAATGGGCCGCCTTACTCTTTAATCTCCAGGACAACCACTGGGAAACCTGGCAACAAGAAAAGGAAAATCCATCATGTAAAGCTGGGAGTGGGGGCTCTTGTGATTTCACCTCCTCTGATATTGGTATAATATAATACCTCCTGTAAAGAAATTTATTACTAACCCTTATGGTAGAAAATAACAAAGAGTTGGAGATATATTATCTTCTTACCTGCTGTTGGTCATGTGATAGAAAACGAAAAAGGCGCTCCAAGGAGGAGGTGATGACAATAAATGTGCTAAATAATCTTAACTTAATAAAGTGAAAAACGTGATAAATACAGTGCCTTAGTCCCAGGATATTAAGCAGCTTTTTGCCTGATTTAGGTCAGAAAGTGCAGGAATAGTGCAAAAGGATCCATCCCACAGCTTCACATTTACTCAGGCTGGTGGATGGAAAGTCCAGGCCACAGTTTACAATGGGTCTAGTTCTCCCTCATCTGCTCTCCTAATTACAGAAACAGGTACAGTATATATGGCAGCTAGCCGTGCTGCTTCATTCTCTCTTCTGGAGGCTGGGGGCTGGGGGCACGCTGCTCCCCTGTATCCAGTTCGGGGAGGACGCCCCCATCATCACTTTCACTGTCCAGAAAAATTGCCTGGACTCTTGGGACGCTGTTCCCATCTATCAGTTAAGCTATGTCTAAAGACTGGATATTATTGTGCATCTAGTGACCATAAATGAGAGGGTATTGTTTAAGCTGGGGTACCAGGTCAGTTGGCGCAGCAACTGTTAGAGAGGCTGATACTACTGTACAGTTAGATCCCTAAAAAGGGATAGGTATTACTTTTATGGTTTCTTTTGTTTCTTAAAGTGACGGTGTTTTAAATGTTTAGTATCACTTATTAATTATTTATTTATAAAACATTTTACCAGGAAGTAATAAATTGAGAGTTACCTCTCGTTTTCAAGTATATCCTGGGCATAGAGTTGAGACACTAATATGAGTAAACCGCTGAAGGTTAATGGCTGAGTGCCTCCAACATGTATCTATTGAATCTGCAGTCCCCTACTGGGATGAAATAAAACAGGCAGAGGCCTGGAGTTACGCACTATACTGCTACCTCTTATTCTTGTGTTTTTTTCTAAATAAACCCTAGAAGACTGTGTCGGCAAGAGCCCAGACAGACGTCAGCTCTACGCAAGGGGGCGTTTGTCACTTATGGTGGAGAATGTGGGTCGATACTAATCTCTGTGTGTTTGCAAATAAATGCGGGGGTTTAAAATGGCCACCCAGCTGAAGTAAAGTACAGACTCTGTGAGTAAAGTCTGTCCTAATGTGTATGACTACCAGTTCTGCATACAGCATACACAGGGAAAGTGTGAAAAGTATTGACGCAATAGCACCTCCAGAGGTCAGAGTGAAGAATACACCTGAAAGTGCAAAAATGGAGGAAAAAAATGTGTTTAATGTGTCATGTGTCTGACCACACAAAGTGGTGTCCTTCAGGAATAAGCATCTGAGTACCCAGTGTGTCCCCACAGAGCAGTAAGAGAGGGAGCACGAGAAGGTCCAGAAACTGAAGCAAGAGCTAGAGGAGCAGAGACGCTGCTCCATTCCCAACAGTCAGGATGACAGGAGAAAGAAACCTGGGAAAGGCAAGCTGATGGGGACCCTAGCAACGAGATTTGTAAAGGCCCTAGACGTAATGAAGGCAGAGTTCCTAAACGTAATGAGGGATGCGTTCATGCACACTGAGCCAGCAAGAGATGGAGGCTCTGAGAGCAGAATTGCGAGATGTATGCAAGGAACAGGATTCTCTCACAAGTGGACTAAACGTATTGAAAAGGGAGAAAAACATAAAAATTATTCAGGAGCACTGCAAAGCTCTTATCCAAGGAAGAAGGGAAAGAGAAAATTATTGACGTATACGCGCCACAACTGTCGTCCTACAGGCTGCCTACAGAGGGATGAAAACTCGTCAAATGTAATCATCTAGTTCTCCCTCACCTGCTATCCTAATTAAGGAACAGGTATTTATAGCAGCTAGGTTTGCTGCTTAATTTTCTCTCCTAGAGCCTGGAGGCTGGGGGCACGCTGGTCCCCTGTATGCAGTTCGGGGAGGACGCCCCCATCATGACTTTCACTGTCCGGAAGAATTGCCTGGACTCTTGGGACGCTGTCCCCCATCTATCAGTTAAGCTATGTCTAAAGACTGTGGCTATTATTGCGTATCTAATGACCCTAAATGAGAGGGTATTGTTTAAGCTGGGGAACCAGGTTAGTTAGGGAAGGGTCCCTTGAATTTGTTTTCCCAAATGCGTTTTATCACATCTATTGATGTTCAGACGCCCATAACTCTGCATTTCCAACCTTTAAACATGTTTGAGAGCCATATTGCACCTCTAACTCTGCTACATGTGGCTTGTCCCAGAACACCCAGCAGGCCTGGGGACTTCCTATGACAGGCAATTAACCATGAACATTTGCTAAATGTGACCATGTGCCTTGTAACAAGATAACATCCCTTTGTGCAGACAAAGGGGAAAAGGTACTCACCAGAGACAGGAAATGTAACAGTTTCACTCTTTATTGGGGTCACATGTTCCTCTGTGTCTGTCTCTTCCTTCTCTGACTTAATCTCTAACCTCTCCAGCACAACCACTGGGAAACCTGGCAATAAGAAAAGGGAAATCCATCATGTAAAGCTGGGAGTGGGGGCTCTTCTTGTGATATCAGTATACAGAAGTACTCTATACTGATTCCTAAGGGTAGGGGTGAAGTGATTGATTTTACTTTGTTATTAACCCTATGAGTAAAAAAGTAAACACAAGAGCGCACCAAAATAAGAGAAATAAAGTGTATTACAAGCAATAGAAAATAGTAAACACTTACATGAATAACAACTTTAATATTCCAGATCTCGATCGTGACTTCTTTGGTCGGGCATCAAATGGGTTAGAAGGGGGCAGTATCAGTCCTTAGAAACTGGTCCCGCGCGCTGGGACTGTGTCTGTAGCGTAGCTGCGTTATCAGACCTCCACGAGTGTTGGCGTGCTGGTCCGCGTGGCGCGCATGCGCAAGGAATGAAGCCCCGGTTGCTGTCCCTGAGATGCCTGTCCGTTTTCAGTTTAATGATCGTGATCAATAAAAAACACTTGTGCGAATACTGGCTGAGAATATTTTACAAGCCAGCAATACCCTTCGCGACGCGTTTCATATACAAAAGTATACTTCCTCAGGCGATAACAGGGGCACCTGTTTGGGGTCCTTTATATGTCTGTCTGCATCCGTCATTGGTTGTTACCAATGACCAGACACCCAATTGAATCTGATGACAGAAGGGGGTGGTTAAATTCACAAATCCTCCCCTTTGGTGTTTATTAAAGTAAACATGGGTGAGATGCAGGTCATAAATCAATATGATGGCACTTAGAGAGATCAAGGGGTAATTCTACTTAAAAACAAAAGTGCCACACATTGATAGAGACATATAAAGTAAAACGTAAGGAAAAATGGTGAGAATGGATAAAAATAAAAAATGTATTAAGGAAGAAAATAAGGAGGAATACATTTTTCCTTTTATATAAATGTTTATTATGTGTTGTATTTGTATGTAATTGCACAATGTTTTATTTGTATTTTACATATTAATATATATGTGTTTTAAGTGTCACACTTGTTTATAGGGGGCAACCTGTATGTTTTACTTTATATGTCTCTATCAATGTGTGGCACTTTTGTTTTTAAGTAGAATTACCCCTTGATCTCTCTAAGTGCCATCATATTGATTTATGACCTGCATCTCACCCATGTTTACTTTAATAAACACCAAAGGGGAGGATTTGTGAATTTAACCACCCCCTTCTGTCATCAGATTCAATTGGGTGTCTGGTCATTGGTAACAACCAATGACGGATGCAGACAGACATATAAAGGACCCCAAACAGGTGCCCCTGTTAACGCCTGAGGAAGTATACTTTTGTATACGAAACGCGTCGAGAAGGGTGTTGCTGGCTTGTAAAATATTCTCAGCCAGTATTCACACAAGTGTTTTTTATTGATCACTATCATTAAATTGAAAACGGACAGGCATCTCAGGGACAGCAACCGGGGCTTCATTCCTTGCGCATTCGCGCCACGCGGACCAGCACGCCAACACTCGTGGAGGTCTGATAACGCAGCTACGCTACAGACACAGTCCCAGCGCACGGGACCAGTTTCTAAGGACTGATACTGCCCCCTTCTACCCCATTTGATGCCCGACCAAAGAAGTCACGATCGAGATCTGGAATATTAAAGTTGTTATTCATGTAAGTGTTTACTATTTTCTATTGCTTGTAATACACTTTATTTCTCTTATTTTGGTGCGCTCGTGTTTTCTTTTTTTCTTGGAACTTGGTATCGCCGTCGGAGTTCTCCGCTGGGATCCACTTTGGAGATGGGGGAATACACCTTGAACAACAGGAGCAGCAAAAGATCAGAGAGGAATCACCATTCCACATCTATAAAGAGCAAGAGCGCGGACTGGACACTTTTCTAACCCTTTGAGTACTGAAGAAGTTTTTACCCCCCGAGTGCTGAAAACATTTTGGAGCTACCAATGTTCAAACCTCAATGACAATAATATTCCCAATATAACCTTAGACAAATCATTTTTTTTTATTAGAAATGTATTACTAGCCCTTCTGGCAGAACATGACAGAGGTAAAGATATATTATCTTCTTACCTGCTGGTGGTTCTATAAGGAAACAAGATTAGTTTGGGTGTTTGACTCACATAACTGCCAAATAACCAGATATTCCCCCCTTGCATATTCCAAAGACACTAAAATATCTCCTCTACTCACTTAACAAGAGTGGATCCATGCTGGGAGTGGGCAGTGCTGCTCTGGAGGAGCTGGCAGTGGTCTGGAGGTGCTGGCAGTGGGCAGTGCTGCTCTGGAGGTGCTGGCAGTGGGCAGTGCTGCTCTGGAGGTGCTGGGAGTGGGTAGTGCTGCTCTGAAGGTGCTGGGAGTGGGCAGTGCTGCTCTGGAGGTGCTGGCAGTGGGCAGTGCTGCTCTGGAGGTGCTGACCGGAGGTTACTTAATCTATATGTGTTGGATTTTAGAATGTGCCTGTATATAAAACAGAATTGGAATGATCAGTTTTTTTAGGGACAAATATACAGCATTTAGTATCAGCTCTTTCACACCTAAATCATTAACCCCAAAGGAGTCGGAGAAGACAGGGGCACCAAAAAACACATATGGTCCACTCGCAAACAGGAACTTCATTTCAAACACTGCAAAACTTTAATGGCTCAGGATTGTGTCACAACATAACCATCTAGAAAAGTATAAAGAGAGTCTGAGATTTTAACAGCCAAAAGACCAGTAAAGTCCTCATAGTGTAACATAGTAACGTTCTGTAATGTTCCATAGTATGAATAAAAAGCAGATACAGTACATGAGTGAGACTTTGACAGAGTACTGACACACTACAGACATTCCCTGACGAAGTCGCCTTTGTATGACGAAACGCGTAGGGTTGGTGACGTCATCGCGTTGTGGGTGTGTCTACACGGAGTCCTGGGCGTCCCTGCAATCTAACTAGCTGCATTTTCAAGCGCTGGCAACTATCCTACGCAGGAGCAGAGGACGTGGCGGCACGGATTGACTCAGTCTCCTGGCACCAACTTGTGACAGGAGTTGGTGGTGGCTACAAACTGTGCAGATGTACCTTGCCTACCTGGGACACCCCCCTCACCCTCGCAGATGACTACACAGAGATTTCTCTCCCACGTATGGTTGCTTCTTTTAATCCTGTAAGTGCATTTCCTTTGGGCTGCAGTTTTTTTATTAAATGTACTCTTTTGTTTAAACAGTTACGTGCTATGGAGCTTGCGCTTCTGTTTGTTTTTTTGTTCTTAGATTCGTAGTGGTTGGCTATACCACTTTTATCTGAAGCTGCAAAGACGCTCCCTGGATCATCAATTGGGACCTTTATCTCTCTAGATTTTTCAAGTGGAACATTTATTTTGGACTTAGTTTTTATCACTATCACTTTATGGTTTGTTGTTAAAAGTGTATTGATTTATATTAGGATTTTTATTGATTCATATAATATATTATCATTATTCTATTTATATTGTCAATATTATCCACCTGAGCGCTACATAAGTTTGTGTTGGTTTTTGAATATACACATACACACACACAGTTTCAACCTTGTGGGTCTCATCAGTGTGAGGTTTTAACGCCTGTATGCCCGCAGACCTGGCCAGTCCCCAGTACTGAGGTGGGTAAGGGTATAACACGCACCCACAGCAGTGAGGGTGTGCCCGGAGTGTTTTAATTGCGTTGCCGTGCCTGGTGAGTAAGGGTTAACATTATATTTGCTGAGTCTGGGGCGCCAGAGGTCGGAAGGTAGTTGTCCAAGAGCCAGAGTCCAGGGATAGGAGAGAGCAGCGTAGTGATGTCCAAAAGCCAAGGTTCAAGGGCAGGAGAAGGCAGCGTAGTCAAAGTCCAAAGCAGAGTTCAAGTACAAACCAAGGAAATCCAAACAAGGGCAGTGACAGGAACCAGAGCTGAAATGGACAAGGGAGCTGGGCATAGACACTGCACACACAGGAGCTACAGGAAAGCTATGCAGAGCGAGGAAGCAGAGGGCAGACTGGGGTTATAAAGGAGGGAGGACAAATAGCAAGAAGGGGTGGAGCAGGGGTTTGTCTGGGAGCTTGCAGGGATAGGTGTGTGAGAGTAGGGGAGGAGACAGGGAGGTAGTCTAGGGTAATGGCCTGTAAGCTCTGAGGGGCGGAACCAGTATCAGGGGAGGATTGGTAAATAGAGCGGGTGTGCACACTCTCTGTAACGCAGTCACGTGCGCGCAATATGCGAGTGCCAGAGCGTGGGGGAAGCATCGCGGAGGATGTGCTCGGCTGAAGGGTAAGAGAGGGGGAAGGAGCGGAGGAAGCAGGTAAGGAAACGGAGGTACGCCGAGGGGCGTGAGTCCCCTGACGGGAGACCAGGGACAGGGAACGCGCGTGCACAGTGGAAGAACTGCACAAGTGCGCAGACCGCGAACGGGAGCGCACCGCAAGGGAGTGGGTCAGGGAACATGAAGGTAAAGAAAGGGAAGGGCTAGCCGGAGGGACCCAGGTGACGGGGACACGCTGGGAAGAGCAAGTCCCCCGATCCGTGACAGAGGTTGGTTGTTGGTTATACTGGCTTCTCAGTTAGAAACAGCCTGTCTGTTAGTGGGTTTATTGGCTTTGCATCTTGTCACGGAAGCTCGTGCAGGGTTATAATATACACCAAAATCATTGGGTTGAATTGAATACGACTATGATATGATAAATAAAATGTATTTCTTAGAGGTAAGGTGAACACACAAGATTGTTCAAATAACACACAGAATATGAACACTTACGTGGGAAGGGGACAATGAAGTAATCAGGATTCAGATTAGCAATTCATCAGGCATCAGTTATCAGTCAGATGTAATCATGAACAACACTAGGCATAGGGCTTACACTTGTTTTTATGTGATTTCAGCCCTATCCCTTAACATTGGGTGTCAGGTATTGGTTAACAATTACCTGCACCCAATTACCTTTTGCCAGCTAATGTGGGAAGCACTTCTTACCTGCCCCCAGGTAGCTGGTGTCACGGTAACTTGTGACAGGGTATAGTAATACACACCAAAATATCTCTGGGTTGAATTGAACACGACTTAGATATGATAAATTAGAGTTTATTCCTTAAAGAAGGTGAACACACAAGATATACAAATAACAGGCAAAATATACACTTACTTAGGGTTGGAATGAAGTAATCAGGTTACACGATTAGCAATTCATGCAGCAATCACGAAAATACACAAATCCACGAAGAACACAGAGTATAGGATGGACACTGGTTTATATGTAATTCCAATCCTATACTTTATTATTAAGTGCAGGCCATTGGAGAACAATTACCTGCACCCAATCTCTCCTTGCCACCTCACCTGAGGGGCACCGTAATACCTGCCCACTGGGTGGGTAATATTCTAAACAGGGGGCTTATTTCCTCAGCCCCCCTCCCACAAGACTGGCTTTGCCAGGATACCCTTTGTCCAAGGTGTGAAGTACAACACTTAATATCAAGTACCCATGTCCTGCATTCCTTTGTGTTCGCATACACAAGCAGGGTGGGGGAAGTCTTTGATCAGGAGTTTATGATCGACCATTTGTCTCCCATCCGGAGCATTAACATAACATATGGGCTCTGAGTTTTCATACCAGACCCAAAATACAATTCATACTTTAATACCTTCACATATTAAAATAATCCGTTCTGCTGGGCCCAGTGGGCTGACACTTGCCAATCCCTCATGCCGGAGGGGACTCTCCATGGTGGCCAAGTTTCAGCTCTCTGCGACCCCCAGAACCGGAGATACACAAATGCAATTTAAAACTCTTATTACTTTAATGCAGGATTCTCTGCTTTTCCCTTTTTCCCACTGAAATCAACGGGCTCCGCCGCTATAGGCTTTTAATGGAGCAACTCCGCCGTTGAAGTCAATGGGTTCCGCCGCCATAGACTTTCAATGGAGTAACGCCGCCATTGAAGTCTATGGGAAAAATCATGATTCTTTACAGTTGCCCATACTCCGTCTGATGGTTCGGAGAGGGCTGGAAATGGCCTTGCAGTCATGCCGGAGCAGTGACTACATGCGACCCAAATCCCAGCCCTCTGGTCCTCGCAGAACCGGAGATATGGACTTACCCATTTTACCGTTTTGGACTTAGCCGTTTTAACGCCACGTGGCTTTTCCCCCATTGAAATCAATGGCCGGCGGCGCCATAGGAAATGCATGGGCGAGCGCCGCCATTGGATTCAATGGGACCTCCGCTCCGCCATTAGAGTCAATGGTGCAAGCCTCTTGCTGAGCTCGACCCTTTACGGGGGTCCCTCATTCTCGGACCCGGTGGTGGTCATGTGTGGGGGTTCCTAGGGGTTAGGGGCAACAAGAATTTTATTTCTGGGTGCCCTAGAACCTAAGGTTCCCACGCCAATTGCAGTTGAACTTGAACTCAGTGATAAAAGCTCTTTTTAAAGACATTGTATCCACTTTTGCGGTCTGCGGTTTGGATAGCTGCCAACCCGTTCCTGGAGATCGACGTCGAGGAATCCCCATTGAAGTCAATGGCCCCATTGACTTACAATGGGAAACCGCCGCTCCTCCTCTCGGACGCCACCTGTTGGTCTTCGCTGGAAACAGGCCCAAAACCGCCAGATCCGCCATTGGAATGCATGGAGCTGCAATGGCGACCTATGGGAGGCTGCAAAATGGAGCCTGAAAAGGAGGGAAAAGGGAACAAAGGGCTATAAACACTGAATTAACATTAACCCTTTCCCTCCCGCATCAATCCCAGTGTATGTGTTGGTGCAAACACGGGAATGAGAACAATACACATTTACAGGGAAATATACATTTGGTTGCTGAAGCAGGGGAAAAACACATTACTGGACCGCAGTCCAGTTAACCCCTTGCTTCCCAAGTGAGAGCAGGGGGTGGCCAAATGGGTTGTAACCCCTTTCATACCGGGCCAAACCCCCTCTCCCATGACACCTCCCCTGCTCAATGGGTGCCTTGTGACCCAGCTGCCCACCCTGGCACTGGGACACTACTGGCATCCTTGAAGCACTTGATAAGTCCTGAGGGGTTGGCCTGGCAAAATTGTCCTCCGGCATTGTACAGTACACTGTCCTGGCCACATTGGATTGTGAAGTCCAGATCCTGCTGAGCAGGGCTCCAACGTGGCCGCCGGGCATTCTCCTTTGCCACCCTCTGCCCCCCACCCAGTGCCTGGTGGACCAAGCCCATCATGAAGGGGCACCTCTGCAGACCAGGCTGCATACTGCCCAGAGACTGGCATGTCTCTGCACCAGCGAGAGACCAGTTATCAAGCACAGACCGTCGCTTTCCTGTCAACCAAGTCTGGGAAAAAGCTATGTCACTATCCTGTAGGGACCCTACCTGCCCTGGCCCTGTGCCCACCTGTAGCTGCTCCGCTATACCCTTGCCTCTCATCCCTGGCTCTAGGGCAGTCCCCACCACGAATGGCATCACTTCTGGATTCCAGAAACCACGTGGGATGCTGACTCCTACCCTCTCCTGCGCCTCCTGGGACAAGGCAATCCCCCAGTACCCTGCACTGGGGTTCCTGGTACTCAGATGCTTTGCTCCTGCCCTCTCAAAACTGAAGGCCAGGAAACAAGCACCTGCTACCACCACTGCTGCTAGGGCCAGCATCACTCCTCTCCCCTCCACTGTGCTGCCCTTCCTCCCCATAGCTACCCTTGGCTGCCCTGGGGACAGAACCCTCTGCTGTACCCCCTTAGCCCTGGCTACTGCTCCTGGCTGTCTACCTCCCCACAGCCCTACCTCTGGGAACCCTGGGGAAGCTGTCATGGGGGTCTCTCCTGGCAAGTCAGAACAAGGGACCTCCTGCCCTCCTAGCCCAGCCCTAGCTTCTACCAGCTGCCTGACACCCCACTGACCTCCTATCTTCCCCTGCTCCACAGTGTCTCCCTGCCTAGCCTCCCCTAGGCCCAGCACCTCAGCCACTGCTGATGACTCCTGCTGCCTACCTCCCTGCAGCCCACCTTCCCTCTGCCCCCCCCTAGGCAATCCTAACCCAGACACAGGGACTAACGGAGTGCACCTACTTCCCTGACCTTGTCTCCCCCTTACCAGGGATGAGCTCAGGGGCATCTCTTCAGATGCAACTGCCTTAGCTCTTGGCTTGCAGGCATCCCTGAGGTGGCACAAGCTTGCCACTGCCCATGATGCCTCCAGCCCATAGCCAGGCTGCAACTGGGGGTTGCTGATCTGAGAGACCCCCTGAGGCTCTGCCAGGGTAATGGGGAACTCTAGCTGCCATACCTGCTGCTTTCCCTCCCCGGCTACCACTAGCCTATCTTCTCCTACTGAGACCTTGTGCTGGCTACCTACCTGTAGCCTACCCTCACTCCGCTTCTCTCTAGCTAGTCCTAACCTGGATATTAAGGACACCTGAGTGAGGCCATCTCCCTGACACCGCCTCCCCATTACCGGAGAGGAGCCCAGGGGCACTGGTGCAGAAGCACCTGCCTTGGCTCCTGGCTGGCAGGTAGTCTGGGGGTGGGCTAACTGTGCCACTGCCCCTGATACCTCCACCCCATAGCCAGGCGACAACAGTGGGGCTCTAAACCGAGAGACCCCCTGAGGCTCTGCCAGAGTAATGGGAAAATCTAGCTGGCTCACTTGCTGTCTTCCCTCCCCGGTTCCCACTGGACCACCCAACCCTCTCCCAGGCAATCCTACCCTAGAGCGGGGTGCCAACGGGGCTAGCCCCTCTCCCTGAAGCTGTGCCCCCATTACCAGAGGTGAGCTCAGGGTTGCTGATTCGGATGCACCCGCCTTAGCTTCTGGCTGGTAGGTAACCCTGGGGTGGTCTGACTCTGCCACAACTCCTGATACCTCCAGCCCATAGCAAGGCTGCAACAGTGGGGCTCTTAACTGAGAGTCCCCTTGATGCTCCACCAGGGTAATGGGAAAGCCTAGCTGCCCTACAAGCTGCTCTTCCTTCCCCTCCCCTGGTACCCCTATCTCCTGCCACCCACCGGTCACTCCTACAGGGGAAAAACAGGGTAAAGTCATAGGTAAAAATAAGTCAGGGTCAGTCTGCGACTGGGTCTGGCTTACCTCGATGGTCTCCGCAGAGACCGCCGCCTTCGTAGGTCCCGATTGCAGGGGGACTGGAGTGGCCGCCGCCGGCGTCATCTTGGCCGGGGAGCAACGGGCAACTGCCGCAACAGCTCCCGGCTTCGGCACAGGGTCACCGGCGTAGATCGTTGGGCTCCGGTCATCGCTGAAGATCGTTGACTCCTCCAAACAATGCAAAACACCCATTTCCCGCACACCCCAACCCTCCCCCCAAATACAAATGACTCCGGCTGTATGCCGGAATTGCGGCTTCTCCTGCATCCCGCGTCCTGGGAGCACTTCCACTGGCCGGACCATATCAGGTCGGGCAAGGGGTACAATAGCATCTTGCTATTGGTACAAGCCGACCGCTTGCCGAGCTCCGCTGCTGATGACCGGAAAAGATATGCTCCGGCCGCCGCTCCGCTGTTCTCTGCCGGGATCAGATGGATGGCTCCGCTCTCCGCCGCTGTTGCCGATGCAGCCCGGCCAGGTTCTCCAGGGGACGTCCCGCGAAAGGTTGTTGCCCTGGCTAGGCGGGAGCCATCGGAGGATGCCGATAAATGGGTCATCTTGTCGACAGATCGTGAGCGCTGGCCCTGAGGGTCTTCTTCGCCCGACCGCGCACGGTCCAGGCATTGGGCTTTGATGTGGCCCGCTTTGTGGCAGTGTTAACACCGCCGCTTCTGCCGGAGCTCCTCCACCGCCGGTGTACTACCTCTCGCAAGAGTCTGCTGAGTCCAAGGCGAAGTTGCTCGAGCGCCGGGTTCATTCTGGAACTTCTCTGCCGCCGGTGGACTACCTCACGCAAGAGGCTGCTGAGTCCAGAGCGGAGTTGCTTGAGCGCCGGGCTCAGGGAGGGGGTAAGCGGGTCGGGACATCGCCAGCTTCTGGAGCTCGTTCCGCTCCGCCGGGGACCACATCCCTCCCGACGCAGAAATCAGTGATAGCTCTTCCAGGGGAAATGGACTGGCCGCCGCAACGGCCGATACCTCTTCTGCTGCAAGACTCCCATGGTCTTCGCGATCACCCGCTCCCTCCAAAAGTCTCTGCCGTCCCGGAGCTGGGTCTATTCCCTGCTCTCCGGGCGGTTTGGTGGTTATAGCGGCTGCAGATCTTGGCTCAGCCTGCCGAATTTCGTGCTCACCGATCGCCGCCTCTCTCTCAGCTTTACCGGCTTCAGGTTGCCGCTCCGACTTGATGCACTCCTCCTGTCTCGGTGCCCGGCTCCAGTCACACGGGTGGCAGGCACTTTGGTTCTGGAGGCTTCCCACAAGTAGGGGAACAGTGAGGTGGTGCCATATCTTGCGTTATATGTTGTACACTGTGTGTCCAATATCTTTAACCTTAGGAACTCGCAATTCACCCGAGTTACAACTGTATTACAGAGTCCCGCAGTAAACTGTAATACAGGTTCAATTCAATCCCGCCGCTGCCACCAGTTTTACTATAAGCCTGTCACGGTAACTTTCTCATTGACTGTCCCGCATCTCTGGAATGCCCTTCCCTCTCAATACCCGACTATCACCCTCTCAATCCACCTTTAAGACCCACTTGCTTAAAGAAGAATATGGAGTAGCACCGTGGCTAATACTATACACGATACATAAAGCTTGGCCCCCTGCAGACGCACTTACCTGAATGCCCTCCTACTGTCTTTGTACAGTATCCCCAACAAATAGATTGTAAGCTCCATGGAGCAGGGACTCCTTTTCTACAATATTACTTTTATGTCTGAAGCACTTATTCCCATGATCTTTTATTTGTACTATTTGTTATTGATACGATTGTTACGTGTATTACTAATGTGAAGCCCTATGTATATTAATGGCGCAATATAAATAAAGACATACGTACATAGGAGAGAAAGAGAGGTGCACAAATATATCTAACAAACAGTATTAATATGTATCTGTGGATGCTGCCACAATGTAAAGGAAACACACAGTTCCAATATATATCAAGGGGAGAGGAAAAACAAAAGGCGCAAACCACTGACCACAATGCTTAAATTACTAAACACTAATAAAGATGCAGTGCAATTAAAGTCCAATCTGTAGAATCCTGGGTATGTGATACCCTTTGATAAAGTCTTTTTAGACGAAACGCGTAGGGCTACGGCAGTCTTGTCCCTTGGATTTTACTAGCTTGCTGGACTATATGCCTTAGGCTGCGTCCCCGCTAGCGCTGAGCTCGCTGAGCGGCCGGCGCTTGGCGAGGTGACTTGCATATAAATATATATGCAAGTCCCTGCTCATGCGATGCGCGCGCGCATACACACACGCTCACCGGCGCTCGGTGCTTATATAAACAAATTTTTCTGACTTACAAGTCAGAGCTCTCCAAGCATGAGCAAGCTCAGCGCCAGCGGGACAAAGCCTTATTCAAGGCAATTGGAACTTAAAAACTGCTATTAACGGCTTTTCTGGCCGATTTTACCCACAGAGGAGTTTCTGTCTATCTGAAGTGAAAGCGGAGCGTCATCGCGAGATTTCCAGCCGAGGAGATCTGCATATACAGACGTCGGACGCAGACGGCGTCCTTTGGAGTTGATCCTGCGGCCAACAGTTCCCGTATTATAGTTCCAGACAAGGATTTTATCCTGACATGCTCATTTCTATCTGTGATTTCGTAAGTAGGATCTGTGCTTACGTTGTGAGTCAATAATACATAAATACTTCACCATATTTGGCTATCTTCTCATTTATAGATCCCACTCAATCCAGGATTCTACAGATTGGACTTTCATTGCATTACAATCTTATTAGTGTTTAGTAATTTAAGCATTGTGGTCAGTGGTTTGCACCTTTTGTTTTTCCTCTCCCCTTGATACATACATACCAGGATTGTCCCCGGGCAAACGGGTCAGTCTCACACAGAGAAGCTATAGCCCATAACACACACATGGTGCTGCCCCCCGTGGTAATGAAGGAGTTAAACTCCAACCAATACTCCCTCAATCTAATTACTTTATAACTCTATTTAATAACTTTCCCAATCTTATCCTCACTGATTCCTAATGTTAATTCCCAATGTAAAATAACCCCCATTATCTCCCAGTCCCTGTGTTACAGGAGGAGTAACCCCCCCAGTGCCAGAGGCTCCCCCTCACTATCAGAGGCTCAGCCTCTCAGGCTCCTGTGTGTAAGGAAGCTCAGAACAGCACTGGGATAATGTGCACAGGTCACACAAGGGAGGGGAAGGGAGGAGGAGGAAAGCACTTACCCAATAACACAGGCTGAAGATCTCTGTGCAGCAGGGGGTGGGCAATGTGAGGGGGACACAGGAAAAGGGACTTAGAGGCTTCAGAGCCTATTCCTCAGTGTGTCCCCCCCCCCCCCTCAGTGCCTGAGACGTGCACTTTATCCCCCCTCAATGTGTGAGTACTTCCTATGGAGGGTGGGGGGAGCCCCTGTGATCTCTCAGTCCTTCCCTGTGGGAGTGACCTGGATTCCCTCCTCAGGATGTGGGACAGTCTGTGCTCAGGATCAGTGTTTCCTGCCGGAATCAAATCTCACACACCAGCACATCCGGCTGCAGCAGAGTGACCATAGAGAGGGAAGAGGGGAGGCCAGAGCGCCTCTATCCAGCTCCTCCTGAGCTCTTATGGAACAGTGACCCCTGGTGGGCTCCCAAGCAAGATGCGGTGAACGCCCCCTGGTGAGAGCTGCACATGGTGCTGGCTGTGGGCTGGTGAGAAACGTAGTGACAATCTCACCCCCATCTCCCACCGTATATAGTGCGGTCTGGTGATATACTCTGTGCTGTGTGCGTAGTGCCGTCTGGTGATATACTCTGTGCCGTGTGTCTGGTGATATACTCTGTGACCGTGTTTGTAGGGACGCTGGTGATATACTCTGTTCTGTGTGTGTAGTGCGGTCTGGTGATATACTCTGTGCTGTGTGTGTAGTGCCGTCTGATGATATACTCTGTGCCGTGTGTCTGGTGATATACTCTGTGACCGTGTTTGTAGGGACGCTGGTGATATACTCTGTGCTGTGTGTGTAGTGCGGTCTGGTGATATACTCTGTGCTGTGTGTGTAGTGCCGTCTGGTAATATACTCTGTGCCGTATGTCTAGTGATATACTCTGTGCCGTGTGTGTAGTGACATCTGGTGATCTACTCTGTGCCCGTGTGTGTAGTGCCGTCTGGTGATATACTCTGTGCCCGTCTGTGCAGTGACGTCTGGTGATATACTCTCTGTGTGTCAGGAATCGGCGTTCTCCGCGCTCCTCACACAGCACTCACTTCCCTCGGCGATTCCTCTGCTCAGCGCCAGGCGCGCCTACGCCCTCCCGCGCGCACACCTGCACCATCCACTGGCTCGGTCCACACGTGTACACGCGTTACAGAGCGCGCTCAATCTGCACACTCTTTTTCCCGTCCCCCGGACCTCAAGCTCCGCCCCCGCAAGCCGCACGGGCATACTCAGGTAACCAACAAGTCTCACCTGGCCTGTTATGCCTGCACCAATCTGCAGTGTCTCCCTGTAGCTCTTCCTGTCCCGCCTCCGTTCCTAATTGAACCTTCCTGCTGTATCTAGCTCCTCTCTGCTCTCAGTCTTTGCTCGACATAGTCTCTGCATGGAAGTACTTCAGGATTCTCTTAGTGTTTTCACAGGTTCTGACACGGCTCGTACGACTACCCCCTCTGGCTCTCGATCTCGGCACTCCTTGGACAACGCTCACTCTGATACCCCTCGAACCCGGCTTGGACTACAACCTATCTCCACTCTCCACTCCTTGACCTCGGCAAGGCATTCTTCACTCTATCTCTACAACCGGTACCGGCAAGTATTGTCTACATTACTACACCTGGCCTGGCAACGCTTTATACCACACTCCGGACACGCTCCCTTTGCTGCGGGTGCATGTATTACCACTTCCCCCTTCAGCTCAGGGGACGGGTCTGGTCTGCTGGTGTAGCCCTGGTGTTGTTACGTGCCAATAAAGTTTTTTGACTTCATCCGGGACCTCGTGGATTTGTCATGCGCAGTTGCGCCGGAATCTTCTCTACACATCCATACTCCTTGAAGGCAGCACGCGGGAGCGGGAGGATAGAGGCAAGCAGAACCCAGACCGGAGTGGAGACAAAGGTAAGAGTTTTTACTTCATTACCTCTCCACACACTCCGGTCACTCTAGGGTCATTCTTCGCTTCCTCATACCCAGCCCACATGACGTTACTGACACCGTGCGGTGCTTTTGCTGCATAGCTGAAGCGCAAGACAGTTTGTTCTCCCAGGGGACGGGTCTGGTCTGCGGGCAGCACCGGCGTAACATTATGTCGAGCCCACAAGACGCAGATCAGACTGACATGGCCTCCATGATGACGGCCATGTATTAACAAGTAGAGGCCCTAACGGACCAAATGGCGCTTCTCACTCAACAGGGACAGGACATTTCATTTCAGGCCCCACCTGTGGCCGCACCGCCACTGTCGCCAGAACCAGTATCCGCCGCGACCTCGGGCCCGAAGATCCCGGCACCTAAACCGTATGTGGGGGATCTGCACGCCTGCCGCGGTTTCCTCAATCAATGCGAGATCCAGTTTGAGATGGCTCCGCAGCAGTATTCCACTGGTCGCAAGAAGGTGGCGTATGTGTACAGCCTACTTACAGGAAAAGCGCTGGCATGGGCCTACCCAATTTGGGAACTACGTCCCGATATCACCCGCGATTACGCGGCCTTTAGACGAGACTTTCGACAGGTCTTTGATACCCCCGCACGCCAAGAAACTGCCTCTGACTCTTTGCTTGAGCTTTTTCAGGGACGTCGTTCCGTGGCCCAGTACGCCTTGGAGTTCAGGACCATAGCAGCTAAGACACGATGGGACCAGGAGGCTTTGGTCTCAGTCTTCTGGCGAGGCTTAACAGATTCCGTGAAGGACGAGCTCGCCTCACAACCCAGGCCATATACGCCACACCTCCTACGTACTTTCCCGTCTCCGTGAACACCATTTGTACGCCAAACTGGAGAAGTGCACCTTTCATCAGACCTCTAATCCGTTCCTGGGGTATATCATTTCCGATGAGGGGTTTATGATGGACTCCGGTAAACTTCAAGCAGTCACTGAATGGCCAAGACCCAACTCTCTCAAGGCCATACAACGTTTTTTAGGGTTCGCTAATTACTATCGTAAGTTTATACGGAGTTTTTCCACCATTGTGGCACCCCTCACTGCGCTCACCAAAAAAGGAGCTGATCCTTCTGCTTGGTCATCCGAGGCCATCTCCGCCTTCGAGACACTCAAGGAAGCCTTTATATCCGCACCTATTCTCCGTCATCCCAACATCGAACTTCCCTTCGTCCTGGAGGTCGACGCTTCTGATTGCGGTGCTGGTGCCGTTCTTTTCCAGAGACCCACGCCCCAAGATAAGTTACATCCCTGTGCATATTTTTCCAAGAAATTCTCGTCTGCCGAGAGGAACTATGACGTGGGTAACAGGGAACTTCTGGCCGTGAAGATGGCTCTTCAAGAGTGGAGACACCTGCTGGAGGGGTCGAAAGAGCCGTTTACTATTCTCACGGACCACAAGAACCTTCTTTACATAGAGAACGCTCGACGCCTTGGTCCACGACAGGCTCGTTGGGCTCTTTTTTTTTTTCTCGATTCGATTTTCACCTTTCCTATATCCCCGGGACCAAGAACGTAAAGGCAGACGCACTCTCCCGAATACATTCTTCTCAAGAGAGGCCAGAGGAATCTTTGGAGACTATCCTTCCACATCTACTTCCACGTCTACTTTCAAGAATCTTGACAAGATTTTGCACTCCCAGAGACGCATTCCCAAGGACTTGGTCGTTCCCGACAACAAACTCTTTGTACCATCCAAATTTGTTCCAGAGGTCCTGTCTTGGGGTCACTCCTCTAAATCTGCAGGTCATCCAGGTTTTAAGAAGACTACTGATCTCATTCGTCGGAATTTCTGGTGGCCAAGGATGTCTCAAGATATTCTGGAGTTTACCCGCGCATGCCCCACGTGCGCTCAAAGCAAGACTCTCCGTCAAAAGCCTCAGGGTTTTCTGTTACCCCTTCCAGTTCCCGACCGCCCCTGGTGCCACATTTCGATGGACTTCATTGTGGAGTTGCCCAGGTCCAGAGGAATGAACACTATCTTGGTGGTCGTGGACAGGTTCTCAAAGATGTCCCATTTTATTCCACTTAAGGGATTACCCACATCCCCCATCCTTGCTAATATCTTTACGGAGTAGATTTTCCGGATTCATGGGATTCCTTCGTCCATTGTTTTGTATCCAAATTTTGGAGAACTTTCACCAAGAGATTGGGCATCTCTTCTTCTTTCTCTTCCGCCTATCATCCACAGTCCAATGGACAAACAGAGAGAATCAATCCTGAGATGTTTCATATCCGATTCCCAGGATGATTGGGCTCAACTCCTTCCTTGGGCAGAGTACGCTGTCAATTCTGCAAAAAACGAAGCCACCCGGGAGTCGCCCTTCTTTATAAATTATGGGTTCCACCCACCCTGCCTACCCATCTCCAACATCCCTTCTGGAGTTCCAGCCGTAGATGAACGCATTTCTGCCCTCCAAACCGCATGGTCTAGGATTCAGTCAACCCTTCTCGACTCCTCCCGCAGATCGAAACTACAGGCCGATCGTCGTCGTCGTTCGGCGCTCAGTTACAAGCCAGGGGATTTGGTATGGCTTTCCTCTAAGAATATCCGCCTCAAGGTACCATCTCCAAAATTGGCACCTAAGTTCCTGGGTCCCTTCCCTATTAGTGAACAAATCAATCCTGTAGCATTCCGGCACCAACTACCCCACAGTATGAAGATTCCCAATGTCTTTCATGTGTCCCTCTTAAAACCATTTATCTCCAGTCACTTCTTTCCGGATCAGACTCATAAACCAGACCCCATTACTGTCCAAAATAACAAGGAATACGAAGTTCACTCTCTTTTGGACTCTCGCCTATCCAGGGGCCAGCTCCAGTTCTTGGTGCAGTGGAAGGGCTTTGGCCCTGAAGAGAGATCCTGGGTACCTTTAAAGGACATTCATGCCCCGGCCCTTCTTAAGTCCTTCAGGAAAAAGTTTCCAGACAAACCGTTCATGGACCATCCTGAGGCCGTTCCTGAAGAGGGGGTACTGTCAGGAATCAGCGTTCTCCGCGTTCCCCACACAGCACTCACTTACCTCGGCGATTTCTCTGCTCAGCGCCGGGCGCTCCCACGCGCACACTTGCACCATCCACTGGCTCGGTCCACACGCGTACACGCGTTACAGAGCGCGCTCAGTCTGCACACTCTTCTTCCCGTCCCCCGGACCTCAGGCTCCGCCCCAGCAAGCCGCACGGGCATACTCAGGTTACCAACAAGTCTCACCTGGCCTGTTATGCCTGCACCAATCTGCAGTGTCTCCCTGTAGCTCTTCCTGTCCCGCCTCCGTTCCTAATTGGACCTTCCTGCTTTATCTAGCTCCTCTCTGCTCTCAGTCTTTGCTCGACATAGTCTCTGCATGGAAGTACTTCAAGAATCTCTTAGTGTTTTCACAGGTTCTGACACGGATCGTACGACTACCCCCTCTGGCTCTGGATCTCGGCACTCCTTGGACAACGCTCACTCTGATACCCCTCAAACCCGGCTTGGACTACAACCTATTTCCGCTCTCCACTCCTTGACCTCGGCAAGGCATTCTTCACTCTATCTCTACAACCGGTACCGGCAAGTATTGTCTACATTACTACACCTGGCCTGGCAATGCTTTATACCACATTCCGGACATGCTCCCTTTGCTGCGGGTGCATGTATTACCACTTCCCCCTTCAGCTCAGGGGACGGGTCTGGTCTGCGGGCAGCACCGGCGTAACACTGTGCCGTGTGTGCAGTGACGTCTGGTGATATACTCTGTGCCCGTGTGTGTAGTGCCGTCTGGTGATATACTCTGTGCCCGTGTGTGCAGTGACGTCTGGTGATATACTCTGTGCCGTGTGTGTAGTGACGTCTGGTGATATACTCTGTGCCCGTGTGTGTAGTGCCGTGTGTCTGGTGATATACTCTGTGCCTGTGTGTGTAGTGCCGTGTGTCTGGTGATATACTCTGTGCCTGTGTGTGTGTGTGTGTGTAGTGACGTCTGGTGATATACTCTGTGCCCGAGTGTGTAGTGACGTCTGGTGATATACTCTGTGCCCGTGTGTGTAGTGAGGTCTAGTGATATCCTCTGTGCCCCTGCTAGCTGTAATCTTTCTGTGCTCACGCCTCCCCCTCGCTACTTATTTCTGCTTCAGCTCGGAAGGTACTTCCTCTTTTACATGTGTAACGGGTTTCCTCCCCCAATCGCAGATCGGCCCCCTGGGGAAATTCTACTCTGGTTACACATGGCTATAGTGTGGTGCACCTGCTGGCTTACAGGACTCCTGAGTCTCCCGCTTGATGATATTAAGGGGAATGGCATCAGGACTAGCTTATGAGGAAATGCTGAGTTATACTCACTCATGGTACAGCGCCTCCATCTCTTCCAGACCCCCAGCGTAGCAGGGAGGAGTCTCTGAAAGAGAACCTATATGTGCACCTTCTTCCCAACTGACTCCACAATCAGGACAGAAGCGTTCTCTCTCTTTGGCATCCTTTATTAACAGCAGACATGGGCAGCCGCCCATCATAGTGGCTGGTCGTCTAGCCACTCATCCTCAGGTTGCCAACCCAAAGGAAGTCCCTGACCGTACACTCCCAGGCAAGGGCCCCTAAAGCAGGTCTAACTCTTCCCTAACTCCCTAATGAAGTAAGAGGTATAGTCTTCCACACCACTCACTGAAGGGAGGGCCACAAACACTGCCAGAGCCCTGACAGGTTGCTGGACAGACTCACCTCACTCAGGTGGTGAGGCGCACACACTAAATTCAGAAACTACTGCACATTATATAGCTTTAGTAGGCACCACCCCTGTGTCACTGTTAGTGGACACAGAGCCTTCACTAATAATACACAGCACATGAGGTGAGGGCAAACCCCATGATTGCTCCTGGCAAACCTGCCCTTTAACAAGGATTATTGCACAGGAGGAGAAAGACATGTAACCCCAAAATTACAAAGGACTACAATCTCCCTCTGGTGGATCCAATGGTCCCCACTTGGCTCTAAATTTGCTGGGTCTTGCTTCAAACAGACAACCTGCAACATAACAATGCAAAAACTACATTAATACAAAATACAGATACAACTCAAGTGCATTACTGGAATACAGAACATATTCATTTCACTCTCCCATCTCTAGGATTACTCCCTAGGAGAATCCACTCAGTAATAGTGCCTGGGATCAGGTTTCTTTACCTCTCGCCCGTTGTGATCGATAATGGTGATACAATATGATTGGTTTATATTCTATGGTCTCTCTGGTCTATATTCTAACTTGTGCTTGTAAGTGTTTCGGCCTACGCATGAGATAACATACTCTTGCCTCAGTTCGGTACTCAGAGTGACTAGACTTAGATTTAAGGTAGTCCTCCACCGCTTCCCTTAACCAGGTATCCCGATTTTCCACAATTTCCTGCATTATACTGTAGGCTCAGGAACATATGGATACTCAAATCCGTGAGACTGCTTATATCTAGCCACTATGGCTCTCTCAGCCCTGCTTACTCTCACTAGCTTTTTGATCCCTGCTTTACCTGGCAGTATCCAGGACAGTGGTTCTTCAGGGCCAATAACGTCATATATAATAGAGGACCCTTTAGGTACGACTATCCCCTTTTGGATCTCATCCCATCTCCTCACGAGTTCCTTTTGGCCTTCCTCAGACGAGTACTCACCCACATACCACCAGTGATCAATCACATCTCCTCGCATCAGGATAAATCTAGTGCGGTCCAACCATTCAGAGTAACCCTCATATAATGGAGCCCACCACTTAGTGCTATGATCCCTCACTTGGTTTCGCACCACCAGGGCAGTCTCATGCCCTTCTGAGTTCCCTCCCGACGAGACCCCAGATGTGATATTAGAATGTGTAGAGGCCCCATAACGCTTAGACCTCCCTCTAACAATGTGGGTGTAAATAGTAGGATTCATCTTGGGTGGTTTAACATATGGTACTACCTCCTTCCCTGATCCCTCCTCCGAAGGATTACAGTCCCCCCAGTCCATGGCCGACACAGGCCGCTCTTCAGATGTGTCCCGTGACTCCCCAGACCACCCTTGGCTCGAACGTGACCCCAAAGGTGATATGGTAGGGATAGGGGCAGGGGCATTGGCAAAGTGTTCTTACGCTGTGGCAGATAAATCAGCAGCTTGGCGATGCCACGACCCGTCGTGGCTTTGGGTGTAGCAGAATCACCAACCCGCTGTCCTCCATGACCTCGCATAGCCTGCCGATATTTATCTCCATCCTGCTGAACCCCTGTAATGGGGTCATTCTACAGTCTACAGTCTACACTATAGAATCCCGTACAGGTGGAGGCACTATCGAACATCACTCAGGTGTACCCCAGGTGCGTGCGGATGCATGCGGAGGCTGAGAAAATTTGCAGAGACAAGCAAGTTTAAAATTTGCCGCTCGGGGAAGCGGAGGAGCGGTCACGTGACCGCTCACATCCAATGGGAGCGAGGGACTAGCCCCGCCTCCCGACACGCCTCCGCCCGCCTCCGCCCCACCCCCAAAGCGCGCTCACTGCCTCACCTGCCAGGACACAAAAAAGCTCCAGTTTGAGCAGGCGAGGCAGAGCAGGAGCGCTGATCAGCGCGGCCCGAGGCACCATGCCCGAGGCCTTAGGCTTCATCCTTAGAGGAGGAAGCAGTGCTGAACCGCACTGACGCTGAGGCTCGCCTACTGAAGCCTGTGCGATTTCATGCACATGCAGGCGATCGGGAGGTGGGGGGAGGCAAGGCAGTGACGTCGCTGGACCAATAGCCCGGGACGCACCAACGTCACGGCGCCGTGACGCTGACGCTGCCATGCTGTGATTGGAGGTTTTCAGCCGACAGCTCGCTGAAAAACAGCTTTGGCTGTCGGCTGAAAAATCCAACTCCTCAGCACGCCTGCGTACGCTCGCGTGAGCCCCCTCTAAAGACCGAGGCTCAGCGTGGAGCGTCCGCACGGCTCAGCGCTGCCTGTCCTTCCATGGACGCAGCCTTAGGCCTCGGGCATGGTCAGCGCTTAGGCCTCGGCATGGTCAGCGCCCCGTGCTGAGGCGCGCTGCTGCTCGGCAGTGAGCACCTGCAGCCGCAATGAGAGCGGCTTTTGCAGGGGCTTGTGCACGCTTGCGGAAGCGTGTGTCTTAATAAATCTTTAGTTTCGGCACTCACGGGAGCGCAGGGCCGGTCATGTGAGCGGTTCGCCCAATGAGGGCGAACCAGCTCCGTGACGTCACTGTCCCGCCCCCCAGACACATCCACGGATGGCGCGCACTTTAAGGCCAGGGAAAGCGGTGCTTTCCCTCAGCGCGCCTCCACATGGCTTCAATGTCTATGGACTAATCCTTAAGGGGGAGGGGGGAGGAGGTGTTACAGATGTTACAGATGTTTCTGTGCCACATTCTATCTTTCATTAATGTTTGCTTGTCCCCTAAATAATCTATATATGTGTAACCCCTTGATTAGGAAGCAGCAGCAGCAGCATGGGGGGGGGGGGGAATTATTGTATGAAACAGACCCACAAAGTGTTAAACACATGATATGTGTGAGGATACAGCGCTCTATACGTGCTGCCCCCTGGCTGTGACCCTCTCTGCTGTGTGCTGCTGCTGGGGAAGGAGCTAATGACAGAGCAGCAGCAGCATATGGACTACAACTCCCAGAAGCCCCTGCTGCTGACACAGGAAGACAGGACAGGACAGCCAATGAGGGGACAGGAGAGCAAAGCTTGAGGCGTGTGAGGCAGGGAGGGGAAGAGAGAGAGGAGCATGAGGAGAGAGCAGCCCTGTGTGTGAGAGCTGCTGCTGCTGCTGCTCCCTGATCCCCAGGCCCTGCTGCTGAGGGGTATAACTCAGGGGGTGTGACTAGGTAACAGGCTCCCCCCCGAGTGGCAGCACTGGGAGCGGAGCAGCAGTCTGCCAGACTAAAGGAGATGTGAGTAACCAGAGAGGGATCTTCATTACAGGCCCGGGGGGGACCCAAGTGTGTGTGCCACAGAGACAGGCTGCTGCAGTATAACGCTGAGTATAAGGGCTGCAGCGTGTGTGCCACAGAGACAGGCTGCTGCAGTATAACGCTGAGTATAAGGGCTGCAGCGTGTGTGCCACAGAGACAGGCTGCTGCAGTATAACGCTGAGTATAAGGGCTGCAGTGTGTGTGCCACAGAGACAGGCTGCTGCAGTATAACGCTGAGTATAAGGGCTGCAGCGTGTGTGCCACAGAGACAGGCTGCTGCAGTATAACGCTGAGTATAAGAGCTGCAGCGTGTGTGCCACAGAGACAGGCTGCTGCAGTATAACGCCGAGTATAAGAGCTGCAGCGTGTGTGCCACAGAGACAGGCTGCTGCAGTATAACGCTGAGTATAAGGGCTGCAGCGTGTGTGCCACAGAGACAGGCTGCTGCAGTATAACGCTGAGTATAAGAGCTGCAGCGCGTGTGCCATAGAGACAGGCTGCTGCAGTATAACGCTGAGTATAAGGGCTGCAGCGTGTGTGCCACAGAGACAGGCTGCTGCAGTATAACGCTGAGTATAAGGGCTGCAGCGTGTGTGCCACAGAGACAGGCTGCTGCAGTATAACGCTGAGTATAAGAGCTGCAGCGTGTGTGCCACAGAGACGGGCTGCTGCAGTATAACGCTGAGTATAAGGGCTGCAGCGTGTGTGCCACAGAGACAGGCTGCTGCAGTATAACGCTGAGTATAAGGGCTGCAGCGTGTGTGCCACAGAGACAGGCTGCTGCAGTATAATGCTGAGTATAAGGGCTGCAGCGTGTGTGCCACAGAGACAGGCTGCTGCAGTATAACGCTGAGTATAAGGGCTGCAGCGTGTGTGCCACAGAGACAGGCTGCTGCAGTATAATGCTGAGTATAAGGGCTGCAGCGTGTGTGATACAGAGACAGGCTGCTGCAGTATAACGCTGAGTATAAGGTTGCAGCGTGTGTGCCACAGAGACAGGCTGCTGCAGTATAATGCTGAGTATAAGGGCTGCAGCGTGTGTGCCACAGAGACAGGCTGCTGCAGTATAACGCTGAGTATAAGGGCTGCAGCGTGTGTGCCACAGAGACAGGCTGCTGCAGTATAACGCTGAGTATAAGGGCTGCAGCGTGTGTGCCACAGAGACAGGCTGCTGCAGTATAACGCTGAGTATAAGAGCTGCAGCGTGTGTGCCACAGAGACAGGCTGCTGCAGTATAACGCTGAGTATAAGGGCTGCAGCGTGTGTGCCACAGAGACAGGCTGCTGCAGTATAACGCTGAGTATAAGAGCTGCAGCGTGTGTGCCACAGAGACAGGCTGCTGCAGTATAACGCTGAGTATAAGAGCTGCAGCGTGTGTGCCACAGAGACAGGCTGCTGCAGTATAACGCTGAGTATAAGGGCTGCAGCGTGTGTGCCACAGAGACAGGCTGCTGCAGTATAACGCTGAGTATAAGAGCTGCAGCGCGTGTGCCACAGAGACAGGAGGCTGCAGTATAACGCTGAGTATAAGGGCTGCAGCGCGTGTGCCACAGAGACAGGCTGCTGCAGTATAACGCTGAGTATAAGGGCTGCAGCGTGTGTGCCACAGAGACAGGCTGCTGCAGTATAACGCTGAGTATAAGGGCTGCAGCGCGTGTGCCACAGAGACAGGCTGCTGCAGTATAACGCCGAGTATAAGGGCTGCAGCGCGTGTGCCACAGAGACAGGCTGCTGCAGTATAACGCCGAGTATAAGGGCTGCAGCGCGTGTGCCACAGAGACAGGCTGCTGCAGTATAACGCCGAGTATAAGGGCTGCAGCGTGTGCCACAGAGACAGGCTGCTGCCGTATAACGCTGAGTATAAGGGCTGCAGCGCGTGTGCCACAGAGACAGGCTGCTGCAGTATAACGCTGAGTATAAGGGCTGCAGCGTGTGTGCCACAGAGACAGGCTGCTGCAGTATAACGCTGATTATAAGGGCTGCAGCGTGTGTGCCACAGAGACAGGCTGCTGCAGTATAACGCTGAGTATAAGAGCTGCAGCGTGTGTGCCACAGAGACAGGCTGCTGCAGTATAACGCTGAGTATAAGGGCTGCAGCGTGTGTGCCACAGAGACAGGCTGCTGCAGTATAACGCTGAGTATAAGAGCTGCAGCGTGTGTGCCACAGAGCAGGCTGCTGCAGTATAACACTGAGTATAAGGGCTGCAGCGTGTGTGCCACAGAGACAGGCTGCTGCAGTATAACGCCGAGTATAAGGGCTGCAGCGCGTGTGCCACAGAGACGGGCTGCTGCAGTATAACGCTGATTATAAGAGCTGCAGCGCGTGTGCCACAGAGACAGGCTGCTGCAGTATAACGCCGAGTATAAGGGCTGCAGCGTGTGCCACAGAGACAGGCTGCTGCCGTATAACGCCGAGTATAAGGGCTGCAGCGCGTGTGCCACAGAGACAGGCTGCTGCAGTATAACGCCGAGTATAAGAGCTGCAGCGCGTGTGCCACAGAGACAGGCTGCTGCAGTATAACGCCGAGTATAAGAGCTGCAGCGCGTGTGCCACAGAGACAGGCTGCTGCAGTATAACGCTGAGTATAAGGGCTGCAGCGCGTGTGCCACAGAGACAGGCTGCTGCAGTATAACGCTGAGTATAAGGGCTGCAGCGTGTGTGCCACAGAGACAGGCTGCTGCAGTATAACGCTGAGTATAAGAGCTGCAGCGTGTGTGCCACAGAGACAGGCTGCTGCAGTATAACGCTGATTATAAGAGCTGCAGCGTGTGTGCCACAGAGACAGGCTGCTGCCGTATAACGCTGAGTATAAGGGCTGCAGCGTGTGTGCCACAGAGACAGGCTGCTGCAGTATAACGCTGAGTATAAGGGCTGCAGCGCGTGTGCCACAGAGACAGGCTGCTGCAGTATAACGCTGAGTATAAGGGCTGCAGCGCGTGTGCCACAGAGACAGGCTGCTGCAGTATAGCGCTGAGTATAAGGGCTGCAGCGCGTGTGCCACAGAGACAGGCTGCTGCAGTATAACGCTGAGTATAAGAGCTGCAGCGCGTGTGCCACAGAGACAGGCTGCTGCAGTATAACGCTGAGTATAAGGGCTGCAGCGCGTGTGCCACAGAGACAGGCTGCTGCAGTATAACGCTGAGTATAAGGGCTGCAGCGTGTGTGCCACAGAGACAGGCTGCTGCAGTATAACGCTGAGTATAAGAGCTGCAGCGCGTGTGCCACAGAGACAGGCTGCTGCAGTATAACGCTGAGTATAAGAGCTGCAGCGCGTGTGCCACAGAGACAGGCTGCTGCAGTATAACGCTGAGTATAAGGGCTGCAGCGCGTGTGCCACAGAGACAGGCTGCTGCAGTATAACGCTGAGTATAAGGGCTGCAGCGCGTGTGCCACAGAGACAGGCTGCTGCAGTATAACGCTGAGTATAAGGGCTGCAGCGTGTGCGCCACAGAGACAGGCTGCTGCAGTATAACGCTGAGTATAAGGGCTGCAGCGTGTGCGCCACAGAGACAGGCTGCTGCAGTATAACGCTGATTATAAGAGCTGCAGCGTGTGTGCCACAGAGACAGGCTGCTGCAGTATAACGCTGAGTATTAGGGCTGCAGCGTGTGTGCCACAGAGACAGGCTGCTGCAGTATAACGCTGATTATAAGAGCTGCAGCGTGTGTGCCACAGAGACAGGCTGCTGCAGTATAACGCTGAGTATAAGAGCTGCAGCGTGTGTGCCACAGAGACAGGCTGCTGCAGTATAACGCTGAGTATAAGGGCTGCAGCGTGTGTGTCACAGAGACAGGCTGCTGCAGTATAACGCTGATTATAAGAGCTGCAGCGTGTGTGCCACAGAGACAGGCTGCTGCAGTATAACGCTGATTATAAGAGCTGCAGCGTGTGTGCCACAGAGACAGGCTGCTGCAGTATAACGCTGAGTATAAGAGCTGCAGCGTGTGTGCCACAGAGACAGGCTGCTGCAGTATAACGCTGAGTATAAGGGCTGCAGCGTGTGTGTCACAGAGACAGGCTGCTGCAGTATAACGCTGAGTATAAGGGCTGCAGCGTGTGCCACAGAGACAGGCTGCTGCAGTATAACGCTGAGTATAAGGGCTGCAGCGTGTGTGCCACAGAGACAGGCTGCTGCAGTATAACGCTGAGTATAAGGGCTGCAGCGTGTGTGCCACAGAGACAGGCTGCTGCAGTATAACGCTGAGTATAAGGGCTGCAGCGTGTGTGCCACAGAGACAGGCTGCTGCAGTATAACGCTGAGTATAAGGGCTGCAGCGTGTGCCACAGAGACAGGCTGCTGCAGTATAACGCTGAGTATAAGGGCTGCAGCGTGTGTGCCACAGAGACAGGCTGCTGCAGTATAACGCTGAGTATAAGGGCTGCAGCGTGTGCCACAGAGACAGGCTGCTGCAGTATAACGCTGAGTATAAGGGCTGCAGCGTGTGTGCCACAGAGACAGGCTGCTGCAGTATAACGCTGAGTATAAGAGCTGCAGCGTGTGTGCCACAGAGACAGGCTGCTGCAGTATAACGCTGAGTATAAGGGCTGCAGCGTGTGTGCCACAGAGACAGGCTGCTGCAGTATAACGCTGAGTATAAGGGCTGCAGCGTGTGTGCGGGCCCCTCCTGTACACACGGGCCCCTTATAACACGGGGGGGGAGGGGACTATGAGACACATTGGCACACAGCTGTGCAGCGCATTACCAGTATTGTGACTGTATGTATATGGGCATCGCACAGAGGGGCACAGGGTGTATATATAGCTGGGGGTATAGGGGTTATTACCAGGATTGTGATTGTATGTATATGGGCCGCGCACAATTTAATCATTTGTGCATTAAAACTGTATTATGCTATGTACTGCTCTTTGTTTTTTAAGAGAGAGTCGCGTGATCAGACCATCTTTATGCAGAAATATGTGAGTGATTTCTTCACTTAACCACTTTCACTGGGTCACCATTAGTATAAGTTCATTGTGTGCCAGCACTCTATTGCGCTTTATTTTTTTCCACTAACACTTTTACACGACATTCTAGATATCGTTTATTTAAAGCTGCACAGAGAAGCTTATTTTGTTTTAGTTTTGCGCTTCCCTGTATCACTTATTGCCATATAATTCCTGAGGCTGCAGAAGGGAGATAACAGGGTTAATAACACCTAGTAACTGCTGGCTGCTATCCGGTACTAGTCTGCTATAAATCCCCGGCTCTCTGATAATCCCAGCTAGCGCTCCCTATCACTAATTAATCACTGTAATATCCCCAGCTTAAACTAACTCTAAGAACACATGAGCGCCCATAACGTGGCAAATAATGGCGTGAGCACCGATAGCCGCAGCGGTTACTAGGTGTTATTAACCCTGTTATCTCCCTTCTGCAGATACAGTTACTGCAGCCTCGGTGATTACATGGAGCTGGCTGTGCTACACACACAGTGTTATCCTCCCCTGACTTGTTTTCCCCCAGGATTAATGCGCCATCTCTAGGGGATGTCAGTGAGAGTCACAGCAGACTAGCACTTACTGCAGGCAGCAGTTACTAGTTGCTATTAACCCCTTGGCAGCACCCTTATGCGCTAGGACAGCCACAGTGACTATACCTTCCATGGTGTTTGCAGCACGAGCCACATTAACCCTATCCCTATATGTGACCACCAAAGGTTCCCTGCCGCTTGTCTCTTTCTGTATTCAAGGAGATCACTTCTTTGTATTCTGGTGGAATTGCTGGTCTACAATTTTGTGTTGTATCCACGGTTTATGAAATCCGATCTCAAGGCTGTAATCTGCTGTGTCCGAGCATATCCGGTTGTATCGTATGGCTTGATTGTAGATGGTTGCATGCTCAGTGTGTGTGGGGTGGAAGCTGTCGTCCCTCAAATAGCTGGCTCTGTCTGTAGGTTTGCGATTATATAGAGGCCTGTAGTTGGTTGTTCTTTATAGAAATGGTGGTGTCTAGGAAATGTACTTCGTCCGGGGAATGGGTGAGTTTGAGGTTGGTCAGGTGGAACGTATTGAAGTTCTCATGGAACTGTATGAGGTCCAAATCAAGAGGATGTCATCGATGTAGGCAAGGGGTTTCAAGTAACAGGTGGAAAGAAAGTCACTTTCCAGTTTTGCGCAGAACAGAGATTGGCATACTGTGGTGCCATCCGAGTGCCCATAGTAGTCCCGGTTATCTGGAGGTATGTGTTATTTCCAAATGTGAAGTAGTTATGGGTCAGAATAAATTCGATGCATTTAGTCACTGTCTCTGTGAGTGGCTCCTGCGGTCCCAGAATTTTATGAACACAATACAGATGTATTACTGACAGGGGTAATGGCAGGCTTGACCTTTATTAAAAGCATTCACATTTATCCCCACTGTCACAGGGACAATCCCTCTTAGGACCAAATGGAACGAATGCCAGAGACCTGTGTAGGGGGCACATCTGGGTAATTGATGCACCTATATTTCTTTAAATAAAGCAATTTAGTTTGCAAACATGGTGAGCTGAGACTTAGGAGCGGTTTGATATCCTCTGGCGGTTCCCTTGTGTGCGGAGTCGCTGTGTGTTAATCACTTGTACAGCCAGAGTCCCCCTCTCCTAATCTTTATTGGTTGTCTCTTCAGGACAGTTTGGGTTAAAGGTATATAAATAATATAACTGTAGACGGACGTTCACAGAGGTACACAATTGGAGGCTTTTATAAGGTGAAATTATAATAAGGCTTTATTGTGCCTTATCCTTTTCATCAGGAAATCATCCAAACACAGGGGGTGGGGGGAAACAAAGCTTAATTCCCTTGGGAGTATTTCTAGTGAAATCCCATGCAATTCACAACTCCTAGTTAAGCAGGTCTCCCAACCCCAAACACATAGCATGACATAAGCAGATATAAGAAGTCTCTTTAGAATGAAAGTCTTATCTGTTAGCTGCTGTAGAGTAAGCTTCTCTGCTCTCCTGGAACCGCACCCGTGCGTGCACAGAAAATCAGCATCCAGGTTTAGAAGTCTTATTTGGTGTCTTGCAATCAGCTCTGCTGTTTCTTCTTGACAGAGCTCAAGACAGGTCAGCTCCAGAGATCCGTGTTCTCCAAAGTTCAGCCCACAAGTGAGCTAAGGAGTCACTTCCTGTCTCAAAGGCAGGCTTTTTCTACCACCTCTAATCAGGCAGGTGGTGTTAGTTAATTTGCTACCAGCAGTTAACCACCACACTGCTGGATTAGAGGCACATTTGTGAACAGGGATAAGTCCCCTGTTACATACCTCCCCTGTTTGTGGGAAGCTCGGGCTTACCACGGCCAAAGCCCATCCTTCCACTCTCATTCGAGATCTTTCTGTGACTTGAATGAGAGTGGATGGAGGAAGAGAACCCTCTGTCCCGCTGGGATTGGAGCCCTTTCTCCAGTTTATTTTTGTCTCCTCCCGAAGGTGCTTGAGATCAGCACTCCTCAATCGCTCGAGCAGGACTTTTTCCACGTAAAGTCTTTTTATCGCGTGCGAGGTCATGAGATTTCTGTTGCGTCGGGCACTCCTCTTTTTGTAGACAAATTGTATGGCAACAGTTGTAGAGCAGTTAGGACTAGCCCTTAGAGTTTTCTGCTCTTGAAGCGGTCTTTCTGCAGTTTCTCCACACCACGGAGTCGCCAATTCAGCTTCTTTGGGACTGAGTTGCACCTCCACCTCCTTTTCCAGAGAACGTCCTATTTTTCCAGCTTCCTCAGCTAAGGATTCTTCTGGCTTTGATTCTGCACTCCTACCTCTGTTTGTTGCCTGTTGGGCAGCTGTAGGTTTGGCTAGTGCTTTCTTAGGTGGCTCAAACTTCGTAATTTTGTTTTGAAGTTGCGTGGAGTCCCCAACTCTCACTGTACCCTTGTCCTCACGGGCATTTGTTACTGTGGGATACTGGTGCTTGGGCAGAGCCAATACCTTTTTCCGTATTGGAGGAATCTGTAAGTTACTGGCCTGCAGAGTCTCAACCTGTTTGAGTGCGTCTTGCAAGTCTCTTCTCAGGGAATCTATCTGCGCACTTTGCTTCCTCTGAGTCTGTATCAGTCTCCTTCATATTTTGGAGCTCTGTAATTTTTGTCGTCAAGGTTGCCGCTGCGTCTGTTTTCTCCTTGGTGTACTGACTCAAGGTGTGTTTTGTAACATATTTTTGATCCAATAAATAGCTTTATTACTGGGAACGTACACCTTGTGGTTTCATCGGCTGTTTTTACAGCACTGGATATAGTGCTTCGTTTTTTTCCTCCCTCTTTCATGTGAAGATTCTCCAACAACGGATGCACATTCAACCTGGAGGTGCTGGATCTATGGGACTTGCTGTTTATCGTGGATCAACTTTCCCAAGTGAGTCCGTTCCAGCTTTACCTCAATTACATTCAAAGGATCGTTTGTCTTCTGGTCATCAACTGGTAATTATCCTTACCTCTGTGCCTTGTGGGATAGCTCATTACCTGACTAGATCCATCAGGACATTCATATGCTTAAAGGTTGTCTTCCTATTATATTCATTATTGCCTTACATCTCAGTTTTGTCTTTAGAGCATCACACATTTTTTCTATTGTACTGACTCAAGGGAATGGAACAGTCTCTCTGTCTCTCCAGCTCGTGCTCCAGTTTCTGAGCCTTCTCACGCTCCCTCTCATACAGAGTCATCTGGTATCGAAGCTCCGCTTCCAATGATGCTCTGAAGACATGCAGCGTGGCCTTTAGCTCCTCGTACTGCTCTGTGGGGACGTACTGGGTATTCAGACGTTCCTGCAGCGCTTGTACCTCTTTAGCAGCCTGCAGTTTTTCTTCCTGTAGCGTTTGCTGCTTCTCCTCAGCATACTGGAGGTGTGTACGCAGACCTTGCAGTTGGTTCTGCAGTCGGTGCTCTGCTTCAAACTTTTCCTTGACTTCTTCTGTCAACTGAAAATTTTCTTCTTTCAGTTTTAAGTTTTCTCTTTTTGATCTTGAATTTTCTCTTTTTTCAGTCTCTGTATTCTTCAGGGCTTCTTTGCAGTCCTCCTTCCATTTACGCACATCTGCTTTGAGAATGACACTCTCCTGGCGTGAGACTTCCTTCTCTAGGTTGAGGGTCTGAAGCTCCTTCTGAGAGACTTTGAGATCTGTATCAAGATTACCAATAGTTTCTTTAGCAATGTCCAGCTCCTCAGTGAGACTGTGTAGTTCCTTTCTGGAAACTTCCAGGTCTGTGCGGCAGCTGTTGGTCATGCGTTAGCTCCCATCTCAAAGAGGATTACAGTACATGCAGGCGCAGTGAGGTGATTGACGCTCGGCTAGGGACGGATTAAAAACAATGACTAGCTTCAGAAAAGTAATGACTCTGTGGAGGGGAGGGGGGGTTGAGTAATGCGCAGTAAGCAGCTAGCTCCCATCTCAAAGATGATTACATTCAGTAAATTAATGACTTTGTGGAGGTGTCTGTCGATAAGAGTTTGTGTGTGCGTGGGGGAGGGATGAAGGATTAGTTGTGCAGCAGTTCAAAGAAATTACATAGAGTACAGTAATTTCAAAAGGCAGTTCATCATAATAATTTGATCCCTACACCCCCAAATACAGTAAATAAAAACCACGCAAATCAACCATGTGCAGTCAAACGCACAGATTGAATATCGTAATATCAAGATTGTTTTTGCAGGCTTGTGGATAAAATAACAGTTAAAAAAATTATAATTAAAAAATTTTTTTGGGGGGGGCACTCAAGCAAGCAGTGGTGGGTGAAGTTACAGGCGCATGAGCAGTAATCAACTAGCTCCCATCCAAAAGAGGATTACACACAGGCGCATAGAGAGGTGATGCTCTGTGCAAATCAAATTCGCACCTAACCGGGATAATCTGAGAGCCGCGGATCTAGCCAACTTAGACTCAGGTCCGCCGCCACTGTATAACTCGGATCTTTGCCGTCCCCTGGAGTCATGTTGCATCTCTGACATCCCACGCAGTGAAATTGCCAGGCGTGCCGGTCGTCTCATCAAGCACAGCCAATAAAACGTCCGCAATCTAATACTTGCTCGTACAGGATCAATGAGCAGTTCCCCGAGGAAACCACAGTGGTGGATAAACGTAGGAGGTGAAGCACCAAATGAGCATTCTCCCATAGTCTCTCCCCTCTTCATACAAAGGAATATATTTAATTTCCTATCTGGCCGATATTTTGATGAGGGACAATTCTAGGGAGCGAATGAAAAGATCTGATCTCAGTCATTCACATATTGTCTCAACACGGACGGATAATAAACCTAAAGAAACCAGACTCGTTTCCCCTCAGATGTGCAGGTTTTTGGGAATACCCTTTTATACAGCGAAGGTATATTTACCACCAGAAAAAAGGCATCATATATACTGCATCTATTCAAGAAAAGGCCACGCCTAGAATATCCTATGACACAGCAGTATAAGTCACTCCTGGGAAAGAGTGGGGCATCAATAGAAACCATACACTGGGCTCTGTTCCACCAAGAGAGCTTCAGGCCAACCTTTTGTCAAAATGGAACAAGAACCATCGACCTGTCCCATAGAATACCACTTCTACCAGAAACGCTACGGTCACTGACATGGGGGACTGAAGAAGCCAGTTTAGCAAAAGGTTGGTTGTTGGGCCCGGCAGAGTGAATTCTCTTTACAATGGATTTAAGCTCATCCAGATGGGGAGCAAACTGCCAAGAAATATTTATCCAAAGAGTTTGGACAACAGAGACAGCAATCTCAAGCAACATTTTGGACATTGAAGCAATCTTTTAAGCTCTTGTGGCATTTTTTTTCAGTGCTTGCAGGTTCATCCAATCAAGATACCCGCAGTATGATACATAAACCAGATCCAGAAAAGGGGGGGTTCACAGCGCACAGCTACAGAGAGTTAGGGTCAAAGTGATGAAAAAAACTATATTTATTAACGAAACATAATAGAAAACGGAGGTCTAGCACTCTCCTATGCATTTCCTACCTTGTGTTACTTTTATCAAGGAGACGAGAACTGTTTTCACTGCAATAACCTTATGGCCAAAGGGATTAACTAAATGACCCTTACTCATGAGCAGATAAGCACTGAAGCATTGTACTATATGTTGTGTCATTTTGTATGTTGCGCTGGCCTTTTTGTTTTTGACAACAAACATTGTGTTGCAATTAATGAAGCTGTTGACTCGGAACCTCTTATACGGGATGTGGGAAAAGAAGCAGTTGGATGTTTCATGTATGTAGATACATTGCAGGTCCCGCAACCCTAGGTCACAAAAGTGGGGTTCTACCTGATGCGGGTAAACACCTGACTCGGCGAAATGTAGGAGGCAATGGTTTTTGCTCGGCGAACAAACCTTGGACCTATCTCTATGATTCTGCAAAGACCGGGGTCCATACGGAGTTGTTCCCAATGTTTATACATGATTTTTTTTCACTTGATTACTATTACGATTATATTGTGAAATAAACATGGGAATATCTACACTCCCTAAGCCAACCTCATATTCCCATGTATCCCTCTTAGGAAGACTCTTGTTCCTAGATTTTTTTTAATGTAGCTTCCTCCTGGATTCTGGTTTAGTGAATAGGGATTGTCTGTCTAGACCAGTGGTTTTCAACTTTTTTTTGGTTAGGGAACCCCAGAATTCGATTTTTAAATTCTGGGGAACCCCCTGCCGCTGCCCCCCAACCCCTGCCGCCCCGTCTCTCTTTCACGTCTCTCTCCCCCTTGCGCTCGCCCACTCAAAATTCTCTCTCCATCTCGTCAGTGGCGCTGACCGGTGCAGTCGGGGAGAGTAAGTATAGCAATGACCGGGCGGCTGCTGCTTAACTCGGGAGCTGCCGGGGTCACTGCTATATGAGGGTGCTGCCGTGCCGCCGGCCCTGGGACAGTATGAGAGCAGTCCAGGCTCTTCTCCCCCCTCCCCCCCCCCCCCGGCGGCCGCGGAACCCCTGAGGAGTGATCGCAGAACCCCGATGAAAACAACTGGTCTAGACTCTTGACTTCCTCAAGGGCTTCCTGTACTCCCCCCTCCTTATTGCTCCTCTCCAGGAAGCGCTTCTTCAGTTCCTCAAAGGAAGAACAATTTATCCTCAGCGTGAGCAACTGTCCCTTTGGTATATCTGAAATGACAGACCTGGGGTGGCAGCTGTCTGCTCTCAGGAACTAATTCCTGGAATTTAATTTCCTGAACACATCCGTCTGTATGTTCTGATTGGTTTCAATATATATAACAGAAGGTCCAAATACTGGATATGATGCAAATTAAAATGCAGTGTAAAATTCAAATCATACGTCGTGTTATTGATGTAATTGAAGAAAAAGAGTAACATGTCCGTGTCCCCTTTCCAAATAATAATTAGATCTATAAAATGTTTATAAAAGATGATATTGTGTCTAAAGGGATTAGTGACACCAAAAAATAAACTCGGCTTCCCACCACTCCATAAATATATTTGCATTGCAGGGAGCAAAACTTGTCCCCATTGCTGTGCCCTTAAATTGTAATAATAAAAAAAAAATAGTGATAAAAAAGAAAATAATTGTGTGTGAGTAAAAAAAGAAAAAGCTTCAAGAATGAATTGGACTATCTGAACCTTCTATGAAATGGCGGACAGCTGCCATCCCCAGATCATGTCTGATGATTGAATAAAGAGGAGTCACATCCAGGGTGACCCAGATGTAGTGTTTGTCCCATTTTAATTTCCTTCAATTGTGTTAATCCCCAGAATCCAATATAAAGAAGGGAAGTTCTCGCACGTAAGGTTGTAAAATAACCGTTAAAATAACGACAGTCAATCTCCCAAAGATCCTATGCTAGAGACTATTGGCTGACCAGGCGGGTCGACCAATGTCTTATGGATCTTTGGGAGATTGTGGTAAATTGGAATCACAGGATTGTGGTTAAAAGTAAATCCCATCTTCTCTTTGGAGAGGACTTTGGTTATGATCACAAGATCTATTAACACTTAAATTAAAGCATTAGTGGGGTTTCCTGGTAATCCCGAGTAGGAGGATGCATCCCCAAGTTGGCAAAAGACTTCCCTGAAGTAGTCAGTCCTACTCTGGACCCCCCCCCCCCTTATCAGCATTTTAAATAAGCAGCGTGGAATTGTCCTGAAGTGATTTGATCACCATCCTCTCATCCTTATGTAACGGGTATTCCACCCCACCCAATCGCATATATAGTGTGGGTGAGTAGAACATGCAGTGTTACCGGTGTGGTGCGTATACCTGTAGGCTCACAGGAGGGCTGAGCTTCCGCCACTGGGAACCTGGGGCAATTATACTAGGGGTAACCACTTACTCAATAGGTGCAGCGCCTCCACCTGCGATGGCTCCCACCAGAGAGGGAAGTGAATCCTCGCAGGACAACCACAATGATCACATACACAATGGGGTATAATAACTAAGGACTTTACTAACATGTAATACGACACATCACATTCATAACATAACCTGTGTCCCTCTCAGGAGGAGACACTAACCAGGACGTCTCGCAGGACGATTCCCCAACACTAGGTGATCCCACCCAGTGTCCAAAGAACCCCACCCAATGTCCCGCACTCTTGCAGAGAATCAATGGGTGACTGCGCAGTCACTATTAAGCTAAGGGCCCGGTGGTGCACTTAGAACTGTAGATACCTGCCGAGCACTCCGGTGCTCGGGTCAGCAACGCTTCACAAAGGGTCAGACGCATGATGAATCCGTCTGATCCTATCCTGGCGATATTCTCTGTGACCCTCAACGTGGGTCCGAACTCCGTCACTGGAACCGCAGCATCCGCTGAGTCCCTTTCTAACGATACAGCAACGTGACACACCCTGCACTACAGGCCGTCCCTATAGCACAGCATCCTTAAGTGGCTTAAGGGTCACTCTCCTAGGGCCTTCGGGGTTGCCTATCCTATATAGGTAGGTCTTGTACCCACCCTACTCATAATACGGGCCCTGGGCCATGGATCCCCGGACTGGTTACCGCTATGAACCCCCCCCAGTTGCCTCGTACTACGCGCAACGCCGCCCTGGGCTATGGCTCCCCGGATTGGTTACCGCTATGAAACCCCCCCAGTGGCCTCGCCACTCGCAACACGGACCCTGGGCTATGGCTCCCCGGACTGGTTACCGCTATGAACCCCCCAGCTGTCTCGTGCCACTAATTCACAACAGGACCCTGGGCTATGGCTCCCCGGATTGGTTACCGCTATGAAACCCCCCAGCTGTCCCTATCTTCCCTTCTGTTCCCCAGTTGCGAACTAAAGTAAGTGACAGGTTCCCTATCCTGAGGGCTATCCCTGGCAACACTCACACTACTGGGGGACTCAGGGCCATCTTGGGCCAAGGGGGTGCTGGCCTAGTACAGGGAGTCCCTCGCTCCTGTACCCTACCTCCTTTCCTTGACTGCTCCTTCCTCTGACTGACAACGTAGCTGCAAGCCCGCCAAATGTATCCACTTGCTCTCCTGGCAGTCCTGCAGCCCTATTGGCTCCTATGAGGCACCTGGTGCCTGTCTCCCTATGCCTCCTGGGAATTGTAGTCCCAAGGCCCTTACTGTAACATTGGGGCCGCGTGCGCGCCTTCCCTGTGCTTACACTAACCCCTAATGGCCGCCGCAATCTCTCCCTACCTCTCGCGCTACTCTCCTGGCTGGCTCCTACACTCGCGCGATCTTCTGCGCATGCGCGACTATCTCGGGCCGCCGGGGACTCTCTGCGCATGCGCGAACCGGCGCAACATGGCGGCGCCCTGTGCAAGAGCCGCCGGAGATCTCCTGCACTCCGGCGAGCTCCCTCCTCGGCCCCCACCCTCCTGAATGGCCGTCGGGTCTGCCGCTTGCCGCTGGCAGTACCCGACAGCGTCCGTGACCACGGAGGCGCCCGGGGGGGTCGCAGGGGGAAAAAGATGACCTGGCTACACTCTCCCCCTGGTGAAAAACCCAACGCCCTCGCTTGGGGAACGACATAACATGGTACAATTTTACACACTGAAAAATGGCATGGCATACCCCGTACACTTAACAGATCGACTGCAACATCCTCAAAACATGGCACATTTTCACACAATGCAAAATTACATGGCATATCACACCCACTATTACCCGAGGCCAGCTGAGTATCAGCTGCTTGCTGAGACCATTTGTGGGGTGCCCCTAACTGATCAGATGGGGGTACCTCACTTTTGCGTCCGTGAGCCTCTCCGGGGTGAATCTCTCGGAAAGCACACTCTGGCGTAACAGTCACTGCTTCAGTGCTACTTCCTCCCCCTGGTGGAAGGAATAGCGCAGTGTCCTTCACACCAACCTTTACTTGATCATCCATGGCCTGGAAGCAGCAGGCCAGGCGGCCAGGACCTTTCCCTCGGTCCACTACGTGACGAATGGGCCGCTTCTTCTTGGGCGCAAAGGAGGCAACTTCTACCAGCTCCTTTGCCACATAGTCCTTGTCCCTACATACGTGCTCAGCTTCCACTGAGAAGCGAGAACTGGACACTGTCTCTTTACTCAAAGTCTCTGCTTCACCTGGCAGGGGGTAAAGAGTAGACACCTTACCCCTGCGGTGATTCTCGGTGGCCAACAGGTCCTCGGGGACGCTGTCAGTTCCCACCTCGGTTGTCTCGGTACCTGCCCCCTGTACTTCTGGGGCAGTCCACTTGCTGTCCTTAAACTCGGGAGCGTTGGATCCCAGTCCTGGGACCACTTGCGTCGGAGCACACGGGCTCACACTCCGCTCAGGAACCGTAGCTTGGGCCTTCTCCACGGCCACCTCCATCGGAGTCGGTGGGGAACAAGAGGGTTCCTTACCATTCTGCTGGCTGACGATGGGCTTCCCTTCTTCCGGAAGGATCGACGGTAGATACTGGTCCACTCTCATCTCTGGACAGCTACCTTCTAATGAGGACACCTCCTCCAGGACGCGATGCAGAGGGGAGCCCTTCGCCCGGGCGACCAGACTTAAGGAGCCATCGTGCTCCGCGGTCACCTGGAGGCTCACCCCCGACACCCCTGGGGCAGTCGACTCACCCTGGTCGTCTGTAGGTACTGGTCCCATGCCTAGGACCGATGGTACCTCTGTAGTAGGTCGGACTGACCCTTGTAGGGCACACGGGCCCACAGCAGGGTCCGTA
Organism: Ascaphus truei; assembly: GCF_040206685.1. Taxonomy (NCBI): domain Eukaryota; kingdom Metazoa; phylum Chordata; class Amphibia; order Anura; family Ascaphidae; genus Ascaphus; species Ascaphus truei. The sequence goes on along the minus strand of NC_134484.1, from coordinate 479,160,666 downwards.
TCCTCTGCATCATCGTTGGGGTGGTTCGCCGGTAGGCGCATCGCCACCAAGGGGACTTCAACCTCCTCACTGGAAACTTCTGCATGCTGGGGTACAATAGACTTCAGTAACCGCACACCGCAACACTCACAGTAGGACCACCATGTCAATGTCTCTCTAGAACAGTCACAAGTGGGGCTAAAACACTGTATGCCCATTTCTCCTTCCACCTCGATGGTCCTGTAGTCGAGGGATAACCGAGACACTTTGGCTCCCTGCGCGTGGGCTTCTTGCAGGCAGGAGCATATGAAGAGAAGAGAATCTACTCCTGGCGCACGCCAGGCCACATACATATTGGGGTGTATGTCCTGACAGTCTATCTCGGTTTCCTGCTCAGAAAGAAAATATTCCATGTCTACGACAATGCCTTCCTCCTCCTCTTCCTCCTGGTGAATAGAAGGGTCTAATGGCTGTTCACTGTGCTCACTCCCCCTGGTGGAGTTTAAAGGAGGGGTGTGCTCTATCACTGGATGGCTCTGGCTCTGCACTGAGTCACTCACATTACGGGGGCGGGGCTCTGGTTTTCCCGCCAGTCCCGGATGGTTTTCTGTAACCTTTTTCTGAGCAGCCTGGCAGTCAGAAGCACGTGTGTCATCTTGAGTTGGCGGGAGCCGCCATTTTAGGTGGGACTCACTGTTAGCCTTCCCTGCTGCAGGAGCCTCCATTTTAACTACAGTCCTGTCAACTACACTGCAGCTTTTTGCATAGATCATGAGACAGTCCCCTGCGGAAGACTCGGGGAGTGTTAATACATGGGGAACAGTCTCTAGGCATATGTCATGCGTGGTGAACAGGAGATAGGTAATCCCCCGGCCGTCAGTATCCAGCCTTAAGTCTGTCACCCGGGCAGTGGCCAATTCCGGGCAAGTTCTTACTTGGGCGCGCATAGTGGACAATTGCGTATCATGGGATACTCCGGCCACTACAAACACGCGCCTTGGGGATAATTGCCGCGCTAAGGCCCAGTCATCGACGTCTTGCGGTGACGGCACCGCCATGATGAAAAATATGAATGGGACAATTTGAAAAATTGCAAACAGGGCACCCCAGGTCTATCTCAGCAGCGCCTCCAAATGTAACGGGTATTCCACCCCACCCAATCGCATATATAGTGTGGGTGAGTAGAACATGCAGTGTTACCGGTGTGGTGCGTATACCTGTAGGCTCACAGGAGGGCTGAGCTTCCGCCACTGGGAACCTGGGGCAATTATACTAGGGGTAACCACTTACTCAATAGGTGCAGCGCCTCCACCTGCGATGGCTCCCACCAGAGAGGGAAGTGAATCCTCGCAGGACAACCACAATGATCACATACACAATGGGGTATAATAACTAAGGACTTTACTAACATGTAATACGACACATCACATTCATAACATAACCTGTGTCCCTCTCAGGAGGAGACACTAACCAGGACGTCTCGCAGGACGATTCCCCAACACTAGGTGATCCCACCCAGTGTCCAAAGAACCCCACCCAATGTCCCGCACTCTTGCAGAGAATCAATGGGTGACTGCGCAGTCACTATTAAGCTAAGGGCCCGGTGGTGCACTTAGAACTGTAGATACCTGCCGAGCACTCCGGTGCTCGGGTCAGCAACGCTTCACAAAGGGTCAGACGCGTGATGAATCCGTCTGATCCTATCCTGGCGATATTCTCTGTGACCCTCAACGTGGGTCCGAACTCCGTCACTGGAACCGCAGCATCCGCTGAGTCCCTTTCTAACGATACAGCAACGTGACACACCCTGCACTACAGGCCGTCCCTATAGCACAGCATCCTTAAGTGGCTTAAGGGTCACTCTCCTAGGGCCTTCGGGGTTGCCTATCCTATATAGGTAGGTCTTGTACCCACCCTACTCATAATACGGGCCCTGGGCCATGGATCCCCGGACTGGTTACCGCTATGAACCCCCCCCAGTTGCCTCGTACTACGCGCAACGCCGCCCTGGGCTATGGCTCCCCGGATTGGTTACCGCTATGAAACCCCCCCAGTGGCCTCGCCACTCGCAACACGGACCCTGGGCTATGGCTCCCCGGACTGGTTACCGCTATGAACCCCCCAGCTGTCTCGTGCCACTAATTCACAACAGGACCCTGGGCTATGGCTCCCCGAAATTGGTTACCGCTATGAAACCCCCCAGCTGTCCCTATCTTCCCTTCTGTTCCCCAGTTGCGAACTAAAGTAAGTGACAGGTTCCCTATCCTGAGGGCTATCCCTGGCAACACTCACACTACTGGGGGACTCAGGGCCATCTTGGGCCAAGGGGGTGCTGGCCTAGTACAGGGAGTCCCTCGCTCCTGTACCCTACCTCCTTTCCTTGACTGCTCCTTCCTCTGACTGACAACGTAGCTGCAAGCCCGCCAAATGTATCCACTTGCTCTCCTGGCAGTCCTGCAGCCCTATTGGCTCCTATGAGGCACCTGGTGCCTGTCTCCCTATGCCTCCTGGGAATTGTAGTCCCAAGGCCCTTACTGTAACATTGGGGCCGCGTGCGCGCCTTCCCTGTGCTTACACTAACCCCTAATGGCCGCCGCAATCTCTCCCTACCTCTCGCGCTACTCTCCTGGCTGGCTCCTACACTCGCGCGATCTTCTGCGCATGCGCGACTATCTCGGGCCGCCGGGGACTCTCTGCGCATGCGCGAACCGGCGCAACATGGCGGCGCCCTGTGCAAGAGCCGCCGGAGATCTCCTGCACTCCGGCGAGCTCCCTCCTCGGCCCCCACCCTCCTGAATGGCCGTCGGGTCTGCCGCTTGCCGCTGGCAGTACCCGACAGCGTCCGTGACCACGGAGGCGCCCGGGGGGGTCGCAGGGGGAAAAAGATGACCTGGCTACACTTACTTAAATTATCATGATTGAATTAGAAAATGAAAAACCTTGTGCCAGAAGACGCAAGTTCTCGATCATGGTGAGAAAATGGCCCTTCGCATATGTGGGATAGAAAACAGATTTTCCCTTTTAACTTAGATTTCCAATCGCTGAATGTGTGAACTGGGGGATTATCAATAGACTCTCCCTATTCATCCCAAAGATCATCGAAGTCCCTCAAGGCACAAAAATCCCTGAAGGTACAGAGATTTTCCGGGAAGGAACGGAGGTCTAGTGGAGCAGATGATGAATTAGCAGGCCCCATGTCATGCACTGGTGCGGTGTTAACAGCACCCATCGAAATCTCCTCAAAGGTTGTCTCAATATGATGAAAAAATCATTAACATGTTTTAATGTTAATTTACGTCCAACTTTATGGACATTGATTGCCGTGCCAAACAAATCGAAGCCCATAGTAGGTGCATATTTTAAACCCTTATTGAGAAGTGAGATCTCTGAGGCCGACAAATCCACTCCAGAGATATTGATTACATTATTCACAGAATCTAAAAGTTCATTTTTCTTTTGTGGCCGTTCGATTCCCGTCGGCTCCTCTTCCCTCTCCTGGTTCCTCTGCGTTTTTCTGGAAAAGCAGGAAGGTTTTTTTATTTTTTTTTGCTGTTGCAGGTACTGATGCTGGGTGGATTTTGTTTCCCAAGCATTGAATCAGATTTTGCTTGATGTCCCCATGTTAAACGCCCATCACCTTTCTTCTGCTTAGGGGGACCACATGATTGGTATCCGGATTGGTCATCTGGGTCTTTAAAGGAGACTGAATGAGATGAGTTCTCTACATCGGAGTCATCGGAGTCCCCACTATGGTAGTCGGTCACTCTGGCTTTCAAGATGGACCTACGTGGAGTTAATCTGTATGAATAATTTCTTGTAGAACCCTTGAATGGACGATCCGAGAAAGAATTAATTCTTTGCCAGCTATAAATCTGTTTCTTTTCATAATCTATCCCAGTCTCCGTCGTATTTATTCTGTTTTTTGGCCATTATTTCTATGGTCCTGGACAGCATGTGATCAAAGTCCTTGAACCCTTGTATGTTTTTGAATTTTTGCAGTTTTGTTTGTAATTCTTTAATTTGTTTTTCTAATGGTTCTTTTTCTTTTACTTTCTGTTGGACAATGAGTTCCGTCATTTTAAAGGAGCAACTGTTCAGGATGGAAATCCATTGTTGTTCGAATTCCGTAACTTGCAAGCCGAAAGTTGGTAAAAAAAAAAAAAAAATTTACCCTGGGAGATACTTTTGCACTTGATGTAATTTTCCAGGGTTACTATGTCCCACCAAATCCTGGTGCTGCGAATCAACAATTTTTCCAGTCTCTGAAGTGTATCCTCAAGTCTAATGTATCATTGGAATCAGTGTCTACTACATTATCAAGACTCAAAGGGCTATTTTCTTTCTCAATGTGTCATCACGACAATTGAAAGCATAAACTGAAGATGATGAGGAGTCCTGCGAAATGCTTGTGTGCCATTTTATTAAATTCTCAGAAAAAACTCTCCATGACTGACCAGGTGATTAAAGGACACACACTCTGGTGTAAAAGAAAAAAATATACATATAACAAGATCCTTAATGTACGGGCAACCCCCACAAGAATGTCAAGATACTAAATAGAAAAAACAGTGGAATGGGTGCTCAAGTACTGGATCACCATTACTGTATAGTGTATGTTGAGAATTCAATGAATGGAGAGACAGTGAAAAAAAAGGGGCAATAGTAATGATTTCACAAATGTATATATTGATTGTGGTGGGTGAGGAGTCAAATTATATCTAAGGCAAGGGACAGTTGTTCTCTGAAGGCAACGAGTTGGTGTAAATAAATCCACCCCTCAAGACTCATACTCACATTTCTAATGGAAGCTTTCCATTCATTGAATTATCAGCACCTACATTATTGGTGATCCAGTACTTGATCACCCATTCCACTGTTTTTTCTATTTATCTGATGCGTAAACCACTAAGGAGGCAGAAGGAGTGTAAAAGCCGCAAGAGAAGTCACAAAGATTCTCAGATGGGCAGAGTTAAAAATTCCAACCATCACAGCAATTCATATAGCAAGTCACAGGGTCCAAGCCGACTTTCTGATCAGAAATATGATGCACGAGAGTGGTCGCTCAGTCAGGAAATTTGCAAACACACTGTTTGTGCAGATGGGGTTAACAAGGTTACAATACCAAGTGCCATCTCTTCTTTTCCAGACACAGGGACCACCTGGCATCAGCAGTAGACGTTCTTACCAGAAAGTGGCACTTTCTGTTGGTCTATGTCTTCCCATCCATTCCTCTAATTCATAGGACATTGCAGAAAATCCAAGCCGCCAGTATAAATGCCATACTCATTGCCCCAGAGTGGCGAAGAAGAGCCTGAGCTAAAAGAAATGCCCGTGGCCTTCAGGGCCTTCTCACGCAGGCCCATCAACTATACAAGCTCACTTAAGTTGCACCTTACAGCTTAGAGACTGAAAGAGAGATCCTAAGAGGACAAGGTTTTTCTGTGCAAGTTTCAGACACGTTCAAAGTTAGAAAACCAGTAACACCCAAAATCATATTCAAGAATCTGGTACATTTTCAGATCCTGGTGAGATCCATTATTCCCCCCCTCCCCCCCTATTTAATATGGTGAGAAGTGGGGACAGATGAGGGGAAGTTACTGCACTGTTTCCTCTGCATTACCCACTTCTCACCGTATGAAATAGGAAAGTGAGATTGTGTCAGTATGGAGCAGAACTGCTGGACCTGAGAGGGTATCGGGAGCATTTATCACAGTCTCTCTGTATCTGCTTTTTATTCATACTATAGAACTGTGCAGTATGTGACTATGTTACACTAAGAGGACATGGCTGGTCTTTTGGCTGTTGATCTCAGACTCTCTTTATACGGATTGTTTTACTAAATGGTTATGTTGTGACACAATCCTGAACCATTGATGTATTTTGCAGTGTGAAATGTAGTTCCTGTTTCCTGTTGAGGATCCTTTTGAGGATTCCTGTTGAGGATTCTTTTTGCAGTAACTTATTTTGTTTGCATCTTTTGTTTGTGTGCTCGGCCCCCCCATTGCTTACTACGCTGTTTGAGGATGGACCCTATGTGTTTTTGTTTTTTTTGCCCCTGTCTTCTCCGAATCCTTTTGGGGATAATAATCTTAGGTTTGAAAGCCGATACTAAATGCTGTATATATGTCCAATATAACAGATCTTTCCAATTCTGTTTTCTCTTTTATACAGGCACAGCTGTCATCCAACAAATATAGATCAAGGAACCTCCTGCCAGCACCTCCAGAGCAGCATTGCCCACTGCCAGCACCTCCAGAACAGCACTACCCACTGCCAGCACCTCCAGAGCAGCACTGCCCACTGCCAGTACCTCTAGAGTAGCACTGTCCACTGCCAGCACCTCCAGAGCAGCACTGCCCACTCCCAGCATGGATCCACACTTTTTAAGTGAGTAGAGGAGATATTTTGGTGTCTTTTAAATCTGCAAGGACGGGATATTTTATTTATTTTGCAGTTATGCGAGTTGTGAAAGCGTAGAAATAAAATCAATGAGTCAAGGGTTCAAAGTATCAACGTGAGTTTATCTGCACCAAGGTACAAGTGAGAGAGAATTCAAAAATGAACTCATGCCTCTGCAAACATATTGCTTGGTATCACATTTTTATACATTTCAAAATGAGTAATACGCCCCTTAAGAGGGCTGGCTTAGAGATAAAAAACAATATGATGACTTATACAATACTTATTGATACATAAATATGCTTCACATGCTTTATTCTTATCCTATATATCACCATAATGTGGGCCCCTTAACCTTCTGACTTAAGGAGTAACCCTGTTTAGTCCTCTGTGTGTACTGTATCTGTCAGATAACAGAACCTAAGGTCAGCAGAAATGTCTGAGGCAGGAAAAACCTCTTACGAATGCAATTTAAATTTCATGACTCGTAGGAATTATACAAGGGCGAGTTACAGCTAGGAGCGATACTCTGCAGGATCTCAATCATTCACAAATCATACACAAATATACATACATTCAAACACTCAAAATGGCTACTGCGCCAAAATGGAGGTGATGATAGTCTGTCTTCATATAGCCTGAGCCATACACATTATCTCAATCTTCACATTCCTCTCTTTTTTATTCTTAAAACATAGTCTTTTATGGATAATTTCAGATAAAACTCCAGAAATGTCACGCTGGCCTGGAGGGTCCAAATTTGCATGACTTTGATAGTTCTGGAAGCTCACAGAGCTGCTGGCTATCATATCAGCCAGGTTGGTCTTTCTGTCATCATCTTCATCTGTATTCCATTGAGGGGGACTGACTTTTCCTTCTGAGATTTGCATCTTCCGTGGTGTCGTCTGTGATCAGTGGCATGGCCTGGGTAGAGGGTGTTACACCTTTGCAGTAGGGATTTACTACACATGACACAGACATACAAAAGAATCAGAACTGCAAGCACACAGACAAATCCATTCATCAGTTTCGGTCCTAGGGAACCAACCAACTTGCTAATTCCTAACAGAACCCACCTCTCATCTCCGCCTTTCCTTAATCTCTCCTGTATCTCTGCGATCTTCTCTAGCTCATGCTCAATCTTACCTCTTTGATCTCTAATAAAAACACAACATTGCTCTTTATCTAGGGCACATACGCTAAAATATAGTCCAGAGCCATTCTATTCTGTAGGAACATTAATCTGTACCTGTTCTTGATTAAGTAAGTTAATGGATAAAATTAAGGCCATATCCTCCCTATACATTTTTAGTTCAGGGCTGTTAATACATTTTTACACAAGTTTCATTGGTTGGTGGAGGCACCTGACCCATAAATTGATTGTTGTTCCAGTTTAAAATCCACCTACAGGAACCTCATTTACCAGTGGAATTCAATTTAAAAGTTTAGAAAAGTTCGCTGTAAACAAATTCAAATTAACATTTCCTTTTTTAAATTCGGCATTAGTATAAGGTATCCCTACTCAAGGGGTTAAATGTAATTCTCTCTTGCGTCATTGGGGGCCACTAGAGTATGGCAGGGATTCATTGTATATAATCCCTTGTGACCCATTAACCTGTGTAGCATTGTGCAAGATTGTATGATTGTCTGCCAAATTATGTGACCACAAAACAATAAACATTACAAATATTTCAAAACTGATCATCCCTTATCATCTGGATGGCGTAGGCTGATCTTGCCTAGCGGGGCATATATCTTAAAAACACACTCTAAAGCATAAAAATAATATGGAGTCCTGAAAAAACAAATTGTTCGTTTAAGACCGGGCCTTGTCTGAAGTCTTAATTCCTTGGTGGTTAAATGTTCTAGGATTATTGCACCTAGATACACTAACTGTTGGTCAATGGTCAGGGAAAATAAATAAATAATCCCATCAAAACACTGGCTTGATGATTCTTTGTCTTTGTCAGCTGTTAACGGTGCTGCCGGCACTTTTTTTTTACGATGATGCTGCTTTGTATTCTCCTTGGTAGACTGTATAAGCTGCACCTAAGTTTGGAGAGACTTTAACATTTTCATTAATAAAAAGCACAAGGAGAGCGCTTTTAGCCACTATAATTTAGTATCAGCGCAAAATTGTTTGTTTGTTTGTTTTTTAATAGAGAGAACACACTAAACAAACAGGAGATGTATTGGATATACACCCTCAATACTCTTCACCCACACGGAATGAACACAGACTGGGAGCTTAAACACTTCCTGTAATACAAGTGTGTGGGAGTAGAGAGGTTGTATTCCGATACATCAATCCTTCCCTAGATCTACAGCCTTTAGATTCCATATGTTCTATTGTTCCATCCGTTTAATTAATTGTACAGTCATCTTTATTAAATATTATATATAATTATTTAGTATCAACATTGTTGCACAATTAATTATTGCTTATTATTATAGTTACAATTATAGATCTACATGATGATTATTATCAGCATCGCTATGTCCTTCAAAAAATATATATTAATCTGCACATTTTGATATGTTATTTTTAATTCCTTATCCCTCCACACTCTATACTCCATATATGTTATATTTAATTATTTCATTGTATCATGCTTTAAATCGCAGTGATCGTTTTTTTTTAAATGTTGTGTTATGTGTTTTAATATATATAATTTTTTCTTTTATTATATATATATTTTATTTGTGTGTATTGGTCTTTTCACACGGACTCTGTGAATGGGTCTCACTAAAGGTCAGTCAGCCCATTAGGCTGATTGAGTACCATATGCTCATACTTAGAACATCCAATCACATTGGTTTGGGACCTATTTAAGGAGCCTGTGTGATAACGGTAGATTACTCTTTGATAAAGTCTCGGACAGAGACGAAACGCATCAGAGTTTGTCTTCTGCGATGTACAGCATGTTCTAATAAAGTTGATTTTATTTTCATCATCCTTTGACTGGACTCCAAGTGCTGTGACCGCCTCAACTCAACTGTATATCTGTTTTGCACCACTGTCTTGGCATCTGCATATAGACAGGTGTGTTATGGAAAATCATATAAATTATCCTCTCTTTTGTTCATATCAAATCCTATGCCATGTGAACAATATACGACATAAAGGATGAAACATCAGCAGCTTGAGATTTAAATATATAGATATAGATAGATAGATAGATAGATATATATATATAGATAGATATATAGATAGAATTTGACAATAGCTACTGCTTAAAAAATAAAATCTGGATTGCCTACAGTTGCATTCTTTAAAATGAGAGGCTATAGATGAGGGTTCAAATTGAGACACCTTTTGGAGGGAAAGGAGAGGTAATGGTTAAAAGTTATATAAAGTACATCACATATGCAGTTAACTTTTATAGGAAAAATTATTTCATATATGACTTTATGCTTACTCGTTTATATCGTACGCTTTGTGAAATACTGAGTATACTTTTGACACTATTCAAATATGGAAATACATATTAAATATTATTGTATTATTAATAAAACAATTATAACAAATAGAATTAAAAACATCTCCTAATTAGAACAAATAGAATTTAAATGTGTTTACTGATTTCTGCATAGAGGTAATGTAGATACTGCATGTGGGGATTATAACCCCTTCTTGTAATAATTCCCCTATAATAGGGGCTATGCCATCTAAAGCATTTCTGCTGAGTGGGTATTAGCCAATTCTGGGGAGGACAGCATTGGGAAATAATTTAACCCGTACTGGTACAGCAGACCAGACGTACCCAGTACTGGTGCTGGGAGACGCCCATAAACTATGAGATATTTGTTCTAAAATGGATACAGAAACAGAAAGCACAATAAATGAGCATAATTTCACACTTCTCTGATACAGAGCAAAATCAACTTTACAAAAAATAATAAGATAAACACCCAAAACAGACCTGTTTGATCCTTCAAACTTAGTTAAAAAAAAAAAAATTCAAATATCATTCTCTTTCCCCATATTATAACTAAGCTGCTTTTAAACGTTTTTTAAAAAAAAAAATATTTTTTTGAGCTTCTAGTTAACTTTTCATATCTGGAACGTGGTCTTTGTACATTCTTTAAGCTGGAGGAGGGGGGCCAGCCCGTTTGGCTGCTTTTAACCTTTCCTCTTTTTAAATGACTGCTGTATTTAAGAAAACAAACCGTTAGTTTCCTATTATAAGTTTGAACAGAGAAACCTTGATAACTAAAAAACAAAAACAAAACCATCTCTGCAAACCTTCCTATAAAACAAAAATCTTTTTGTTTTATTTTCTATTTATTTCTAATTCCTTATCTTTCACACAGCACACAGACACACAGACACGTTCTCTGAGTTTATCTTCCATCGACATTCATTCTACTTTCTACGGGCAATTAACAAAACATCAACATTCTATTAATCCTGTGGGCCAGGGTAAAACTCAATAAAGCTTCCTTACTCCATAAGATCAGGCTCTTTCTTTTGTTTAATATTATTATTATTATTATTACAACAATAAAAAATAAACATTTACTTTTTAAAACTTTGCATTCTAGAAATACTTCGCTTCAGTCCTGACTCCTCTAAATCAGCACATAAAATGTAAATTAATACTTCCTTATATCCTACTTCCTATTTTATTTGTAGATCATTTAAATATTGTAACACAGTATCTCCCACACCCAGGAACAACAAAAATGTGCTACAGTAAAAAATACAAATTCATACTTGAGTCGGGGTGTAAAGAAATCTTTTTACAACTGCCAAATTTTACATTTTCTTTTAAAACATTACACTAACAAACTTTAACATACAATGCTGCCTAGGTTTATTTTAAATGCTACGGTCATGCCTTGTAAATGGCAGCAGGCTTAATACACTGACAAAAGGGTTAAACTTAAATGACCCTTTTACAAGAGATATATAAGTATTGCACTGTGTATTTTTGTCATATTGGAAGTAGCTTTTTGCATTTTAGTTTTTTTTGTGGTATAGGTTTATTTTAACCCTTATTATTTAATTCAAAATCATTATGATCTGTTATTTGTATTTGTTATTTTTATGATTAGTACTACACGTGACAATGTGAAGCGCTATGTACACTAATGGCGCTATATGAATAAAGACATACATACATACAATAACTATCAGAGTGACACATAAACACTTCACTCCATGACATGTATATTATTATGCCCCCAAACTAGTTACTATGAGCTTTCTAAGACAAAAACAAACAAACAAAAAAAAACATTTAAAGAGGATATCCCCTTTTTCTTTTTCCATGCAGAATTAATGCATTCATCCCTTAACTACTTTTACATTCTTAAATTCAAGCCATTTCTTCCTAGGTTAATAATTAACTTCCATGTCTCACAGACATGCAAGTCCTGTGACCTTTCAGTGAGGGAAGGGGGATGAGGAAAGGGAGATTGGAAAAGGGTTGCGGGGGGTCCACTAATGCTGCAGTGATTTTCAAAACAGAGCCTGATATGTTTCCCTTTTCCCTTTCCTTCTTATTTAATATACTCTGCGCCACTAAATATCAATTTAAATTTTTTTTTTATTGTCATAAAGTCCACACATAATTTCAAGGGACGTACCCTTCGCCGGCGACTGTTGAGAATGTAGGTTCCCCCATTATTCTCCTGTATTACCCCGATCAACGTCAGTCGATCATGTACCAATAAGGTGCCCACCACTTGGTATAATATAAATAGAATATAGAGTTAAGGACCTGTGATATTAACAAAAATAGTCATCTGTTGTTCCTTAACAATAGTTCTCTTTCCAAGTTTTTGAGACTTTCCACCTTATAACTATTATACCTTCTGAGCCCTGAATTGGCCTGCCATTTAGCGGCATAAGGTATAATCTGACCTGAGTTTATGGCAATAATATAAAACAACAACAATACCTGATCAGTATAATATTGATAATTTCACGTGATACAGGATGTCCCGTCACTCAGGTAGGTTGCCCATAAAGAACAAACTGTCTACAGATTACTCAAACATTTAATCTACTGGCTTTTTCTGTTAAAAAGGATAAAGCCATACCTTTTTCCAAGTGCGCACGTTTGAGTAATGTAGCAGCTGCTCCGTCTGGGGTCTCCTGGTCCCGAGGTGTTGGGTCCCTATTCGGGCGCCATCTGTGAAAGCGTAGAAATAAAATCAATGAGTCAAGGGTTCAAAGTATCAACTTGAGTTTATCTGCACCAAGGTACAAGTGAGAGAGAATTAAAAAATGAACTCATGACTCTGCAAACATATTGCTTGGTATCACTGTAGAGGGAGAGGGGGATTGGCCCGGTATTAAAGGGGTTGCACCCCATATGGCCACCCCCTGCCCTCACCAGGGAGGCAAGGGGTTAACTGGACTGCGGTCCAGGAATGTTGTTTTCACCTTGCTGCAACATCCACTCTATTTCCTGGATCAAAAAACTGTAACACATTGTAGCAGCAGAATGTGTATATTTTACCACACATAAGACAGGCCATAATATATTATATCACACGGGTATATTTTAATGTGTGTATATGTTGATGCTCTGTGGGTGAACTGGGGGATTTAGAAGTCATGGCTAGCAGGCTCGGTGCCTATGCGGCTGAGAGTTTATTGAGGGGGTAAGGAAAATGTTTCATTCATGCTAGAATAAAACGGTGTAAGTTAGGTTTTAAAGTCCCAGCGGGGGCTTATGAGTTATAGCTTCAAAGGGACATTTGTCCTAGAGGTGTTAGCAGGAAAGGCTAATTGGAACACGGTTAACCTCACTTCAAAGGGTCCATTTGGCCTAGCTAGACTGAGCGGCATTCATTAAGAAATCTGGAGGGCATATGGCAAGAGGCCAGTGGTGGGGGAAGATGACAGTTTTGTTGCACATGATCAGTCACTGTTCTGAAGATCTGCCAGGCTACCTGTGTTACTGTCGGAGTATGCCCATTGGCCAGGGAGAAAATTCCCACACAGTGATTCGCTGCAGACTGACAGGATGGACTTTTGGGAGTTTTTAAAAAGTTATGCAGTCAGTCAGAGAGTTAAATTCATCAGATCCATCTAAGTTTTTCATGAGTCCATCAGTTCCATCTTCTGTGATTCATCTGAGATTCAGTCCCATTTGAGAAGTTCCAGCTCTGAGTAAATCGTCTACATTTCTCAGAGGATAAGTGACCAAAATTCAACAGAAAGAGGCTACAGGAAGGAGAAGTAGCCTTGAATATTTTGCTGTGTGTTTGCAATTAGGAAAGATTAGTTTTGTTATCCCAGTTTCCAAAGTGTCTTTTTACTGTATTTTTGTGTAACATAGTTGTGTACGTTCGTTAGGTGAATAAACGCAATTTATTTTTATCTCTCTGCTTGCTCAATCAATGATCCCGGTAATTAAAAGTCTTAAGCTTGATCTACAGTGACATCTTCTACCATAAGAAACCTTCCAGTGCTAGAAGACACCTTCATGTCAATGTGGTGTCTTCTAGCTCCTAAAGGTAGGTGTATGTATGTTGCTGCTGCTGAGCTCGGGAGCCGCCGGGTCACTGCTATGTGGAGAGCTGCCAGGTCTGGGACAGCATGTGAGAGCTGTCCCAGCTCTCTCCACCTGACGGCTGAAGGGTGCTCGTGGAACCCCGGTTGAAAACCACTGTACTAACCAGTCTTCTACTATAAGAAACCTTCCAGTGATAGAAGACTCCTTTCTGTCTATGTACTGTACTGTATGGTGTCTTCCAGCTCCGCAAGGTGTGTGTATGTATATCTTTTTGTATAGCCTCACCCATGTATCCCAGTGCCTTACAGAATTAGCAAGACAATACAGGGAATCAATATACAAAGTTTCACACGTGCATTAAACTGGAAGTTAAACAATGGGGACTGGAGAATCCCTGACCCACAGAGCTTACAATCTAAATGAAATAAAGGGAGATTTACAGAATACAAAAGGAGCAAGTGCAATATAAAACATTTTCAGGAAAGACGAAAGTGCATCAGAAGTGCAAGGACTTGCCAGAGGCCCAAACTAAGCAAATAATTCATTGAAGAGATGAGATTTCAGGCACTACTTGAAGATTGGTAGGGATGTGGATTGGTGAAGGCTGAAGGTGAGGGAATGGCACAGCAATGAGACAGGTTTAAGGCTGAGTTCCCGGAGTTGAAGACAGCACATGTGCGCCACACACCCCGGCCCTCTGGGACAAGCCCTAGTGGCTGTGTGTGAGCGCGCAAAGCGCTGTGCTGCGTACACTATCAGCGAGACACAAATGTTGTCTTCCCATGCTGCCATGCAACCAATGGCAGGGCAGATTTGTCCCGTCATGGCCCTGCTTCCTGCTCTCCCCTACAGACCATTGATCGTGACTGTAGTCTCTGCACGCATCGCCATGCTGCCAGGCATGCGTGCAGCAGGGAGGACTGGGGCCATAGCCTTACAGTATATGTGAGAGTTCTGGAGAAACAAATGGAGCAGAGAGGAGACAGCCCTCAGCAGAGCTAGAAGGGGTATAGGAGGAGATGAGAGCTGAGATGTAAGAGAGGATAGAAGAACGTAGAGAGATTGAGTGTCTCCTAAGTAATGCAGTGTTTGATGGGGAGAAACTGAATGGATCTCATGGGAAGAGGAGGGATAGAGACAGACCAAAAAGATAGTGAGAGAATTCTAGTAACGGCGTTTTGAATAGTTTGTAGAGTATGGCGCTGGGAGAAGGGAAGGCCAGAGAGGAGAAAGTCTCCATAGTTGGGAGATGAGGGTATGCAGGAGAGTTTTAGGAGAGGACAGACTGTGGAAATGTTGAAGAGAGAACAAGATTTATCAACAGCCTGAATGTGAGAGGAGAAGGAAAGAGAGGAGACAAATATTACACCAAGGCAACGTGCTTGGGAATTATATGAATAGTATTTTTGACTGACAATATATGACACAAAAGGGAGCAATTGAGTTTAGTTTATGTGGTTTTTATGGCAGAAGATTACATGGACATTGTAGTCACTGCATCACTTAGATTGTAAGCTCTCCAGGACAGGGATTTCCGTTCCTATTGTCTGATTCTGTTTGTTGCACTTATTGTATTATAATTCCCTGTACTGTATTGTTTCTGCTGTAAAGCACCGAGTACACTGTGGGCGTTATATAAAGACATACATACATGGGCATCTACAGAATCTTTACACTATAGGTTGCTGTCTGGTTTAGTTGATATTATTAACGCACTAATATGATAGACCAGGAGTTCCGTAACTTTACTTGTCATGGACATTTTCATTGTTAATTATTTGGATAATGTATATGTACCCTTAAATAACGCATACAGTAATAAATACAAGATGTATGTATATATATATATATATATATATATCAATGATTTCACTGTGAGAGCTGCTACAAATACATTTCAGGTCTTCGGGAACCACCACCAAAGTAGGGGGCGCTGGATATCCTTGGGCCACAATTTCTAAACCATGGGTGAAGAGAACATTTAGTTAATTAAGTATTGATGGAGTAAGCTCTTCAGTGTTTTGGATTTGTAATTTGCGTTCAGTAATTTGATTTACAGATTGAAAAAATGTGTTCTGCATTGTTTTTGTTTACTTCTGTTAGAGAACGGCCTGAATGAGGAACAGAACTTGAGCTCTGATACATCCAGAAGCTCGCTGACTCCTCGCAGCCCAGACATGCCAAAAAACAATGATTCCTGCCACATCCTGGACACGTGCAAGGAATCAGTGCCACATGATGGTGAATTTACAGACCTTGTAAAGCACACAGTGGAGACGGACTCTAAATATGGGTCCAGCAAACGGTATGCGAGAGATTTAAGAAGAAACCGTGGTGCTCAGCCTTTTCTCTGTTGTCAGTGTGGCAAAAGCTTCTCACTGGACAGGGACCTGCTCACACACCTTTGTGTCCCCGCTAGGGAGCAAACCTTTACATGCACAGATGGTGGGAGCGGTTTCTCACTGAAAGGGAAACTTCTTCCACACCAGATGATTCAGTCAGCAGTGACTCCTTTTACTTGTACAGTGTGTGGGAAACAGTTAAGTAATAAGAGGACCCTCCTCAATCACCAGAGGATTCATACAGGGGAGAAACCATTCACATGTACAGAGTGCGGGATGCAATTCCGTATTAAGAAAGGCCTCCTCACACACCAGATGACTCATACAGGGGAGAAACCATTCACATGTGCAGAGTGTGGGAAACAATTCAGTATTAAGAAAAACCTCCTCAGACACCAGATGACTCATACAGGGGAGAAACCATTCACATGTACAGAGTGTGGGAAACAATTCGTTACTAAGAACAACCTTTTCAGACACCAGATGACTCATACAGGAGAGAAACCATTCACATGTACAGAGTGTGGGAAACAATTCAGTTTTAAGAATGATCTCCTCACACACCAGATGACTCATACAGGGGAGAAACTATTCACATGTGTATTGTGTAGTAAAAGCTTTGCAACAAAGAAGTACCTCCACAACCATGAGAGGATTCATACAGGGGATAAACCATTCACATGTACAGAGTGTTGTAAAAGCTTTTCTCGGAAGGAGTACCTTCTCCAGCATGAGTGGATTCATATAGGGGAGAAACCATTCACATGTGCAAAATGTGGGAAACAATTCAGTATTAAGAGCAGCCTTTACGAGCACCAGAGAATTCATACAGGAGATAAATCATTAATATGTTCCGAGTGTGGGAAACAATTTAAATCTAAGAGTTGTCTCCTCAGACACCAGATAACCCACACAGGGGAGAAACCATTCACATGTACAGAGTGTAGTAAAAGCTTTTCTGCAAAGGCAGAGCTCCTCAACCATGAGCGGATTCATACAGGGGAGACACCATTTACATGTTCAGAGTGTGGGAAACAATTCAGAGTTAAGCGCAGTCTCCTCAGACACCAGAGTATTCATACAGGGGAGAAACCATTCACATGTTCAGAGTGTGGGAAACAGTTCAGTATTAAGAAAAACCTCCTCAGACACCAGGGGATTCATGCAGGAGAGAAATGATTCACATGTACAAGGTGAGGGAAACAATTCCATATTAAGCGAAACCTCACACACCAGATGTTTCATACAGTGGAGAAACTATTCACATGTACACAGTGTTGGAAAAGTGTGGTAAAAATAGGATTAATCAGCGCATTAATAAAGGCAGTATGCTCGGCTGATTAATCCTAATTCGCGTTGGGACTGAAGGGGTTAAAGTTATCTGCACCACACATGTAGTATTTTCCCTGCTATGCATTGTTGTCCCCTTTTTGCAGGCTAGTCTCAACCTGCAGTGCTGAATAACAGGAGCCGTTCCATTAAGACTGCTGACTCAGGAACGGAGTGAGCCAGAACCCTGATTTTTGGTGTGCAGCTTCGGTGTAACCCCCCAAGCACACACATATTAAAAATATAACTAAGACAAGTGGAACAAATATTTTTATTAAAGTGTATTACTGTGTGCAATTGTAAAAGTCAGGACAGGAACCTTTTTCCTGTCCGCCTTTGTAAGTGAATGCATTAAGGAACAAATGTTATGCATACATGAGCTGGGGGTATGTTCCTCTCCAGCTTCAAAAGCCACCTGTTGAGGCAATGCCTATGGGTCTAGGGACGTGTGGGAGATGAAAGGCCCCAGAGTCTTAAAGTGTGACTTAACTGGGATGTTTCTGTGTAGCAGATCCTGTTACTCATCCTGGATATTTCACACCTTGGGACCAAACTCCAGACTGTCCCCTGAAACAAGAGGCCCCTTTTTACTCAGCGGTTCTACCAAGCTTGTGCACAAAGGTTAACTGGACGCTCTCTATAGAATGAACTGATCATCTTTAATAGAGTGAATAAAAATGATATGAAAAAAGATATTACCAGTTGAGGGAACCCCTGTGTCTCCTTACTGGAAATACACACCTAAGGATCCCCCGTCTGCTGCTCAAACCCTTCCTAGGAGATATCCTTTTCTCCCATGACAAAAAACAAAAATAGAGAAAAAAGGGGAGCGCAGATCCGCAATAAACAACAACAGTGTACAGGTGAGTGGAATGCACTATGTTAATAGCTAAAAGACAGATGGTAAAGTAAGATAAATTACTTCAAATACTCACATGGGCCTGTGTGAGCAAATTCCTCTCGGGTCTTAACTCTGTAGAGAGCCCCCGCTTGCAAGGTTTACGCACACCTTACTCCCCTCCCCAACAGCCACCCCCCCCCCCCCCAGGGCTAATCCCCTTAAACTAGCCCCGTACCGCCAGACCCCCAAGGCCCTTTCAAGCCCCTCCTGAAGATTCATATTACACAAGTCTTACCTTATTTCAGATGAGTGTACCCCGTTTTGGACTAAATAATCCACTACTTGCTGAATTGAACTCTGGGTGACTTATCACCCAGGTTCCTTATTGTAACATACTGCACCGACACACTTTATTCGAGCAAATACCCAGTATGTACCTGGCAGATACCTGGAATGCGCCGCTCCTCGCCTCTGACAAGCCCCGTTGCGTTTGCCTTCCCAGCCTGGGTTCATGCCTGGCTGACGGGCGGCTGATCTGTTAAATTATAATGATTAGGATTTAATAGGCTGCAATGCTTCGCGTGTCTACCAGATGGCATAAATTCATGAATTGTAATGCAGTATATATATATATACTGTGCAGTATTGCAGCCAGCGGGAATAAAATGCTTCAATCCCTGCCTGGAAAATACCTCAATGCACTCGGGCAGAAAACAGTCACAAACCTCAATACACCCGGGTATACCCGAATTCGTGGGACTAGCCGAGCTCGAATAAAGTGTGTCGCCAGTGTACATTTGTCTGCACCCCCTTTCCAAGCCTTTCTGTGGCCAATATCTGACCACACCACTTGACCCCCCCCCCCCCCACGCACCTAAATCTGAGAGAGGTCAGTTCTTATTGACCCAAGTCTACTGACGTTACCGCCCCCACACCAGGTCTTTCACTGGCCTTAGATCTATGGCTGATAATTTACACCTCATACATAGACCTTAGCCCCTTGCAGACGCACCCACCAGAACGGCCTCCTACTATCTCGCACATAGATTACAAACTCTTCGGAGCAGGGACTCTCCCTCCCAAATACTACCTCTATGTTCCTGACTCGAATTCAAGATGCCTTATCACCCAGCCTCCTGCCTGCAACATCAATGT
Source organism: Ascaphus truei (assembly GCF_040206685.1). Taxonomy (NCBI): domain Eukaryota; kingdom Metazoa; phylum Chordata; class Amphibia; order Anura; family Ascaphidae; genus Ascaphus; species Ascaphus truei. The sequence continues at coordinate 479,141,149 of NC_134484.1, read as the reverse complement.
CCCGACTGCCTTAATAATTTTCCCTTGTACGCTCCACCGCCTCAACTCGCCGTGCCCCCTTCCACGCCCTCCTGTGGACTATATCTGACCACACCACCTGGACCGTTCCCCAACACACCTGAATTTGTGCTAAATCATTCCTTATTCACCTAGTCTAATGATGTTACCCTCAACGTGAATAATCAACATTTTTGGGAAGCCTCCTGTCCTTTGCCAGTTCCAGCAGTTCTGGCAACAGCTGAAGACATTTCACCTTGCCTGCCCCACAAGAACACGTTTCTCTGTTTCCCGCTCATGCCCAAATTCCTCCCCTAGGGCCGTGAACCCACATACTTCTTTGCCCAATGAATAAAAGAATACCATATTATCCAAACGTCTGGTGGCAAAAACCATGTGCCACTGAAGCCAGCACCAAGTCCATCACTGGTCCATCACCAACTCCCACAACTCCACCGGGCATCGCCGACTGACTGGATCCGCCTCTGATTACTTTATGTAAGAGAGTAAAATAAAATCACTGCACTCACAAATTGTGCAGCGATTAAAGGAGTTCCGAGCTCACAGGCTTCAGCAGCACAGATACAAACAGTTCTCCCGTTCGACCGTCTCAGTCTCCAGTCACATTCAGAGGACAAAAACTCAGGCTGGGGAACTCCTTTTGGCAGCTCAACGAGAATGCCCCTACCCCTATGCGTTTCACCCATGTCTGGCTTCCTCAGGGCCTCAATAATTGTGAATACCAATGTAGCACTATGGTCGGTTGCTTGCCTGCGAGCATGGGCTCTTCAATCATGTGCAATGCCTTGTCAGTCCGCGGCACACTACCTAGCAGTTGGTAATGGCCCATCAAGATTAATACAATGGGGGTCCCTACGTCTGAATGGGACTCGCGCTGTGTGAATCATACCGGGCCGAGAGGACTAACCACCCACCCTGGGGCATCTAACTCCTTCACCCACCCCCTCTACCCCAAATAAAAATTACAAACACCAATACAATACATTGGTCAACACCTCCCCCCCACCAACATATACCGTAAAGTACAGTAATGGGCAAAATCCCTATTATCCATATCTGGATAATAGCACATTTGTCCATTAAAAAATAAAACATAACCAAAACATTACCACGGCAGCATATAGAAAATTAAAGTTGTACTCACCCCTGCCCGGTTGAAGGCCATCCCCGTCCTCCTCATCTTCCTCTGCCTCCTCCTCTACTACAGTGGGCACTGACCGTAAACTCAAAAAGCTAACTACTGACCTGCAACCCCTTAATCACCTGAGCGGTTATTAGCCACTATAGTAATTAAGGGGTTAACCCCTCCTCCTGCTACCCACCTGGGAGGCCTAACCATCCTCCCCAGGGCAACTAACCCCAATCACTCAACCCATTGATTGGCTCAGTAGTAAACCATGCCCATAATATGGGCATGGTTTCCCACAATGGCAATGAATGGGCAAGCTACAAATAAAAAACAAGCACCAAATAAAATACATTACATTTCAATAAAAACAACATTTGCCAAAAAATGCATCGATTGTCATTGCTTATTTATACCCAGAAAGGGACATAAGTAGCTTGCCCATTCATTGCCATTGTAGCAAACCATGACCACTGCTGCTTTAATATAGATTTTGACCTGGGTGCATTTTTAGGAGACTAGTAGAATCCTCCAGGATTATGAGGACTTTTTTTCAGTTGTAGAAATTATCTGTAGAGTATACCTGCCTATGTATATCCAGTTCATTGTACTTCTAAGTATGCACCCATATTGATATATACATGTGAGGATCATTTAGAATTAATAATTTTTTATTGTATGTAGCTAGGTTCTCCCTGAGTCCCCTTCCAACCCCTACCTACGCTGCGGTGGCCAGCGAGTCAGGCGGGTGCCGGGAGTGACGCGGGGCACGTGAGTGTCAGCAGGGGTGGTTGCGTGCAAACGATAGGCAGGGGGAGAGAGTGGCAGTGCTGGGCAGGCGAGCGCATCACCGAAAGCTACTGGCGGCTCCCTCCGCAGGGCACCACCATTTTTGATATATCCGCGCAGTGTATCGCGTATGCACAGAGTAGGTGGCCTAGAGAGAAACAGGGCTGTGAGGACAACAAGCCCCATAAGGCAAACGGGTAAGGCACCATCTGATCTACAGCATCCAATGAGGTGCGCAGAATCTCCTGCAGGGAGATTGATACAATTTGTGTGATACAATTTGCGCGCTCCAGACCACGCCCGTCGGAGCTGGGACGCCATTAGGGTAGGGTGTGTGAGTGCAGGTGTCAGTGGCACCTGCACTAGGCCAGAGACCCCCATTAGGCCCCAGCTAGGCCCTGATTCACCCCTTGAGCTTGTGGTTGCTGCAGGGACAAGCCCAGTAGATAAGGACACTGCCCCTGTAGCACTAGCAATAGGGACAAAGGCAAGACAGGCTGCATCCAGACTTCAGGTGCTCTGGGATCAGACACCTGCTACCAAAAGACTCTTTATGTGGCACCGTCACCGCGGGACACCACCCAACGTGGACACGGAGGCTTCGCTGGTATCCCTGGGATCCGTGGATCCTATCATCGCAGCATTGTCGTGCCCAAGTGTGGGAGCACCCGGCAGGTACCCAACTCACCAGTACACCAACTCAACACTTTAGTGGGGCAGCGCTGTCTCACACATTTGGGTGGGTTGGCTCTTGGGGGGGGGGGGGAAATTGGGACGGTTCAGTGCTATGAGCACCTCAGTATATAGGGGTAAACCACACAGGGGTATGGACATGGTGTTGGGAAGGCATGGTGATGGGTTACGGCCCTTCGAGGCCTAGTGTTACGCTTGTGGCACTATTGTATGTGGTTTATGATTATTCTTATGTCAGTAGTAAACTTGTTCTAATTATAGCATATTGCATTGTTTATATGTCTCCTGTAACGGGGTCATTCTACACTATATAATCCCATACAGGTGGAAGCCCTACCAAGCATCACTCAGGTGCACCCCAGGTTCCCTGCAGTGAAGGCTCAGATCTCCTGGGCACCATCAAGTATTGCACCACATTCACACATCGTAGCCACACATCCCCCAGTGGGTGGGGGAAAATATGCTATATGTATAATTATGTTGTAATTATTTTTATTTTTATTTTCATGCCACTAAGACATTTCAGTAGTTATATGCTGTGATGCATGATATTGCATGATATTGCTATGCTGGATGCCATGGACTTTTAATATCAGTGTTGATCAAAAGGTTTGATCAAAAAGAAAACCCTTTTTATTTAGCACTCGGATGTCACATCTATTGTGATGGACACAGTGGTCCTGCAGTATTATACTGCTAGTCTGTCAGGTACTCCCGAAAACCCCGAGGGTATCAAAAATAATAAAATTGCCTATTTCCCTTATAGCACCTGTCAACAACGATATTTATGTACAATTCGGTGACTGCGGTCTCACTCACTTACTTTATTATTGCCATGGACTTTTGCCTTAAACTACTCATTGGCAGTTAGTCAATGGACACCAGAAGACTATTTAAAGCCTGGCAAGGTGAGAATATCCAGTACGATAAGATGTAAGTTATAAGATATATTTAAGATAAGATGTAAGGTATCTGCACTAGACAGGCATGGAGATCTCTTCAACTTGCAAGCAGGGTTAAACAGAAATTCCACCAGGGGAATGGCCACATTGTGCGGCTACCCCAAGCGAGATGAGGCCAATCACCTCTTTTCTCTGGAGAGTACACCGAAGGAAGATGAATAGCGAGGCTTCAAGCTGGTGCCGAAAGTGCGGGTATGGTCCTCCAAGATTCCTGGAAGAATTAAAGTATTCGTCCAAAATATCTCCCTATATCCCATGGCCTTTGATCAGGGGTGAAGATTGGGGCGAATATACCCTGTCACCCCCATGGAGACTATGCTTCATGTGAATACCGCAGCGGTGTCAGAGCATCCAGCCGAGCTGCCCTTCAACCCTGCCGGCCGAATGGAAAGACCGACTAACGGCCAGATTGGAAGAACGCCGGGCCGTATTCTTCACAGGTGAAATGGACGTGGGCTGCTAAAGCGCCCAACACACTATTCGGCTGAGTGACACTACACCCTTCCAAGAACGTTCTTTTCGCATCACCCCTCGGGATGTGGATGATGTAAGGGACGTCTTACAAGAGATGGAGACAGCGGGGATTGTGACTGTATCCCGGAGTCCCTACACCTCACCCATCGTGGTGGTAAGGAAGAAGAATGGGCTGGTACTACTGTGTGTCGACTATAGGACGCTGAACAACTGCACCGTACCCGACCAGTACACTCTTCCAAGAATAGGGGAGATACTGATCACGCTGAATGGGAGTCAGTGGTTCAGTGTTCTCGACTTGCGATCAGGGTACTTCCAGGAACCGATGAGTGCAGAAGACCAGGAGAAGACCGCCTTTGTCTGTCCCCTGGGCTTCTATCAATTTACGCGCATGCCCCAAGGCATCTGTGGAGCTCCTGCTACCTTTCAGCGCCTAATGGAAAAAACCATCGGCGACATGAACCCACGGAATGCTTGGTCTACCTGGACGATATTATCATCTTTGGTAAGACCTTGGAAGAACATGAGGAACGGCTGCTAAAGGTGCTGGACCGACTGGGTCGAGAAGGCCTGAAGCTGTCCCTAGACAAGTGCCGGTTCTGCCATACTTCTGTGACCTACGTGGGACAAATTTTGTCAGCCAATAGGATCACCACAGATCCGTTCAAAATGGAAGCCGTGGTGAATTGGCCGTGACCTGAGAAAGTCACGGAGCTCTCTTTTCTCAGCTTCTGTGGCTATTATCGCCGCTTTGTGGAGGGGTATTCGAGTAAGGCCAAGACCCTCAACAATCTCCTCAAAATATACCCCGAGGACACAGGGCGAAAAGCCGCCTCCGCCAGACAGCTGTTTGATCCTTCCTGGGCCTAAAGAAAAGCTTAACGGAGGCACCCGTTCTCGCTTATGCTGATCCAGAGCAGCCCTACATTCTTCATGTAGACGCGAGTCTCAATAGTCTAGGTGCAGTCCTGCACCAAAAGTATCCGGCTGGACTCCGACTAGTGGCCTACATCAACCGCAGCCTGACTCCAAGCGAGCAGAATTATCCGGTACGTAAATTGGAATTTTTTGCTCTGAAATGGGCAATCATAGATAAACTCCATGATTATCTTTATGGCGTCCCTTTCGAAGTGAGGGCAGATAATAATCCGCTAACATATATATTGACATCCGCCAAGTTGGACGCTACCGGCCACCGATGGCTGGCGGCTCTATCGAACTATAAGTTCACATTGAAATATAAACCTGGGCCCCTGAATATTGAAGCGGATGCCCTATCCCAAAGACCAGGACTGAGCACCACTCCAAACGATGACCTCTGGGAGGAGATTCCGGGACCAGGGATGAGAGCCATGTGCAAAACGTCCTCTGTCATAGAAGATAGAGTGGCCTTTTCAGAGTTGAAGGTCGCGGATTCTTTAGGATGCAAATCCAAAGCCACCCCTGCCGCTTACTGTGATCCAGCAGGGATGAACATCACCCATGATAAGATCATAGCATGGAAAGATATGGTCCAATCTCAGATCCGGCACCCTGGGACTGGCATTATCCATCAGGCTGTATAGAGAAACAAGCCTACAATTATGAAGCGTGCCCTCAGCGACATGGTCACCATCCTCATGTGAGAAGCGGACAAGTTTAAAATTGATAATGGTCTCCTCTATCAGGTGGTACAATACCACAACCACCCGGATAGACGGCAACTGGTTCTGCCCCAGAACCTACAACATATGGTACTGAGGTCGTTGGACGATGAACATGGACATCTCAGTGTGGAAAAAAACTTTGGACTGGTCAGAGACTGTTTCTTCTGGCCACGGATGTGCAAGTCGGTAGAACGACACTGTTGGCGGTGCTCAAGGTGTATCCAACGCAAGACACTTCCTACCAGAGCAGAACCAATGGCTCACCTGAAGAGCTCGAGCCCCATGGACTTGGTGTGCATGGATTTCCTGTGCATCGAGCCGGACGCACGAGGTATCTGTAACGTGTTGGTCATCACGGACCATTACACGTGATATGCACAAGCCTTCCCCACAAAAGACCATCATGGTGGCCAAGATCCTGTGGGAAAGGTACTTAGTGCATTATGGCCTGCCCCACCGCCTTCATTCCGACCAAGGCCGGGATTTTGAGAGCAAATTGATCTGGGAACTGCTCAAGATTCTTAATATCACAAAATCCCGGACAACTCCGTACCATCCAGAGGGTGACACTCTGCCGGAGCGATTCAAAAGGATGTTACTGGACACGCTTGGCACATTGAAAGGCACTCCGAAGACAGAGTGGAACCGACACGTGGAAGCCTTGGTACATGTGTACAACTGTCCCCGCCACGACTCCACAGGGTACACGCCATACTTCCTCACGTTTGGGCGAGAAGCTCGGCTTCCAGTAGATGTGCGTCTGAGGGTATCAACCGATGGGGTACCCAATATGACACACCCGCTATGTTCAAAGGCTTCAAGAGACCCTCCAGCAAGCCTATCCGCTAGCGGATAGTGCTGCCGCTCACTTAACCGCCAATAACAAGAGGCGATACGACCACAGTGTCAGATACCGGGACATTCAGCCTGGAGACGCAATGTTTCTCCGCAACCTTGGAATCCCCGGGAAGCACAAATGGGCCGACTGTTGGCATGACGGTGTGATTAAGGTCGGGTCACAGATGCCGGGCCTCCCGGTCTAACGCATAAGTGACGCGGAGGGCCGGATAAAGGTCTGGCACTGCAACCACCTTCTCCCCATTCCGCAGATGGGAGACAATGAGCCAGAGATACCGGCTACACCACTGGACGGTTAGCCGGAACAGTCCGAAGACAATGAGAATATCGCAAATGAAACCACCCATGAGGCTACCAAGGACTCTACGGAAACAGAGGAAACCGTGAATGAAACTGCAGAGGATCTTTTGGAGGGACCCTCTCAAAGGAGACCCCAAAGTCACGGAACACCTCCTGGAGGAGCTACGGGTAAAGGGTCCTGACGAACAATGCCCACTTGGGTGGCTCCAATGAGCCAACCTCTGGATCCTAGGAGCCTGTGCTTCATACCGCAAAGACACAATTCAGACACATTTATATCCTCAATGGGAGAGGCTGAGCCTCAGGACTATGCTTATTTCTTCCCAGAGGGAGTAGCTGAAGAGCCTCTCAGACAGAGCCAAAGAGTTAGGCAACTTCCCAATCGGATGACCTATGACTATATTGGGGCACCACACTATGAGGCTCAGCAGTGGTCTCAGGACATAGTACGCTCGGTGATTGTAATGTTCACCAAACTTTATAAGCTGATTTAAACTCATATTGTGTTGTTGTATTTTTGAAGATTTATTTTTATTATATAACTTGCTGTATTGTTATGTTACTGTCCCAAGCAGGGGCGTTGGGGTTTCACCAGGGGGAGAGTGTAGCCCAGATCCCCATGGTCCGCCGTAAACCCCTCACCTTCGCGGCGGAGGTGGGTGGGTCTGGCGGGAGCCGGGAGGGTTGCGGAGCACGCGGGTGCCGGTGCAGCGTATGAGCGCCTCCGGTGAGTGCGGGGAGGAGGTAGAGTGAGTGTTCCGGAGCGGCAAACGGGTCACCGGAACCCCGCAGAGGCTTCAAGTGCAGGGAGCCACCACCTTGATAAGGCTGGAGCATGTGCAGAACATTCCCAAGGTCGGCGGCTATTAGGAGGGGGATAGCGCATGCGCAGTAGTCGGGCACAGTGGCGGCCATTACACAGCAGCACCGCAGGGAACTACATTACCCAGAAGCTCCTGGGGCTGCAAGATCATCGGACGCCACACAACCAATTGGGTTCCGGGATTCCCCTGCTCTGAGAGTTGCGACATTTCGCACTTCAGGGACCACGTCAGTCGGAGCTGGGACAAGGTTAGGGTAGGATGTGTATGTTCAGGTGTATGTGGCACCTGCACTAGGCCAGAGAACCTCTAGGTCCCAGATAGGCCCCAACCTCCCTGTGTAGCTTGTGGTTGCTGCAGGGACAGGCCCATAGATAGGGACACTACTGCCCTGTAGTATCGAAGCATAGGGACAAAGCCAGGACGTGGCTGCATCCTGGCCTCAGGTGCATTGGGACCAGACGCCTGCTACTAAAGAGACATTGCATATGGTGGTACACTCCACATGGGACCCACCCAACGTAGAGGCGGAGGACATCCATGGATCCTATCTTCCACAGCCCGGGTGTGGGATAACCCAGCAGGTACCCAACTCCTCACGTGCACCAACAAACACTTTAGTTGGCAGCGCTGTACCACACATTGGGTGGTGTATTAACTCTGTGGACACCGGGGTGGTTGGGTGACCAGGGGCACCTTAGGACTTGAGGATAAACCCCGCGAGGGTGAGGACACGGTGCAAAGGGGAGCACGGGGAAGGGGTACGGCCCTGCGAGGCTTGTATGTTTTGGAGTGTTATTATTATTAGTCTGTGCAGTAAAACTGTTGTACTTACACAAGTGTGTTTTGTTGCATGGGATTCCTGTAACGGGGTAATTCCACACAGAAAATCCCGTACAGGTGGAGGCGCTACCGATCACCAACTCAGGTACACCCCAGGTTCCCAGCAACAGAGGCTCAGGTATCTTGAGAGCCACAGGTATCGCACCACACCACACGCACCGTAGCCACACATCTCCCAGGGGGTGGGGGAAGTGATATATATATTTATATTCATTAATCACTTGATTATCCTAATATTATACTTATCCCTTATTAGGCTGTGTGAAAGCGCTGCTCAATATCACTTTCTAGTGGTAACACGTGTCCATACATTTATACAGACTAGTCCAATCAGTAGCCACAGTGACTAATGACAAGTAACAATTAAGAAGGAATTAAATTAGAAACAACCATCCATATCAATGTTGAAATAAAGGACAATTCAATATAATAATCAATATATAAAAACATCTATAAGTATAAATAGATTATTTAGGGCAGGGGTGTGCAAACTGGGTTTTTTTGGGGGGGTGCGGCGGTTACAGGCAGTGCTAGGGTTAAACCCCACTCACATGGCCCAGCATGGGGCCTCATCCCCGGAATATTACATGGTTGTTATTTTCAGGCAGGTGCCTGGAAACCTTGGAGCACATGCCAGGTACTGGGGCTTACTCCAGTGGTACTGCCAGGTACTGGGGCTTACTCCAGTGGTACTGCCAGGTACTGGGGCTTACTCCAGTGGTACTGCCAGGTACTGGGGCTTACTCCAGTGGTACTGCCCAGTTACTGGGGCTTACTCCAGTGGTACTGCCAGGTACTGGGCTTACTCCAGTGGTACTGCCCAGTTACTGGGGCTTACTCCAGTGGTACTGCCAGGTACTGGGGCTTACTCCAGTGGTACTGCTCAGGTACTGTGGCTTAGGTGTGCGACACACCCCTGGTATAAAAGATGGCTCCCTGTCTAAAGTGTGTCTGCCTGATCCCTTGGGGAGCGGGTGTGGTTCTGCTCAGCCTAGCCATTGGCTAGGGATTATCTCTGGGCACAGAGAGTGCTGGGTTCTGCCTTGCCTCCAAGTGTAAGGTGCCCGCAATGGGTGACGTCACCTGTCGCCGCTAGCGAGTTACATTTCGCTTTGCGGCGGCGGTGCGGGCTTACTGGCATTTGATTGGTTTAGAGGATGTCACATGAGGCGACAGCCCCTAAAAAATAAAAATGGCAGCTTCCAAAATCCGCGACACGACGTCTCTCCGTCGCATTGTCACTGTCGCGCTTATTATAAGCGCACACGGCGGAATGCATTTGTTTTTGGGCGACGTCAGCATGGGGGGGGGGGGGGGGGGGAAGATAACTTATTGTATGAAACAGTCCCACAAAGTGTTAAACACATGATATGTGTGAGGATACAGCGCTCTATACGTGCTGCCCCCTGGCTGTGATCCTCTCTGCTGTGTGCTGCTGCTGGGAAGGAGCTAATGACAGAGCAGCAGCAGCAGATGGACTACAACTCCCAGAAGCCCCTGCTGCTGACACAGGGAGACATGACAGGACAGCCAATGAGGGGACAGGAGAGGAAAGCTTGAGGTGAGTGAGGCAGGGAGGGGAAGAGAGAGAGGAGCATGAGGAGAGAGCAGCCCTGTGTGTGAGAGCTGCTGCTGCTGCTCCCTGATCCCCAGGCCCTGCTGCTGAGGGGTATAACTCAGGGGGTGTGACTGGGTAACAGGCTCCCCCCCGAGTGGCAGCACTGGGAGCGGAGCAGCAGTCTGCCAGACTAAAGGAGATGTGAGTAACCAGAGAGGGATCTTCATTACAGGCCCGGGGGGGACCTAAGTGTGTGTGCCACAGAGACAGGCTGCTGCAGTATAACGCTGACTATAAGGGCTGCAGCGTGTGTGCCACAGAGACAGGCTGCTGCAGTATAACGCTGAGTATAAGGGCTGCAGCGTGTGTGCCACAGAGACAGGCTGCTGCAGTATAACGCTGAGTATAAGAGCTGCAGCGTGTGCCACAGAGACAGGCTGCTGCAGTATAACGCTGAGTATAAGGGCTGCAGCGTGTGTGCCACAGAGACAGGCTGCTGCAGTATAACGCTGAGTATAAGGGCTGCAGCGTGTGTGCCACAGAGACAGGCTGCTGCAGTATAACGCTGAGTATAAGGGCTGCAGCGCGTGTGCCACAGAGACAGGCTGCTGCAGTATAACGCTGAGTATAAGGGCTGCAGCGCGTGTGCCACAGAGACAGGCTGCTGCAGTATAACGCTGAGTATAAGAGCTGCAGCGTGTGCCACAGAGACAGGCTGCTGCAGTATAACGCTGAGTATAAGGGCTGCAGCGTGTGTGCCACAGAGACAGGCTGCTGCAGTATAACGCTGAGTATAAGAGCTGCAGCGTGTGTGCCACAGAGACAGGCTGCTGCAGTATAACGCTGAGTATAAGGGCTGCAGCGTGTGTGCCACAGAGACAGGCTGCTGCAGTATAACGCTGAGTATAAGGGCTGCAGCGCGTGCGCCACAGAGACAGGCTGCTGCAGTATAACGCTGAGTATAAGAGCTGCAGCGTGTGTGCCACAGAGACAGGCTGCTGCAGTATAACGCTGAGTATAAGAGCTGCAGCGTGTGTGCCACAGAGACAGGCTGCTGCAGTATAACGCTGAGTATAAGGGCTGCAGCGTGTGTGCCACAGAGACAGGCTGCTGCAGTATAACGCTGAGTATAAGAGCTGCAGCGTGTGTGCCACAGAGACAGGCTGCTGCAGTATAACGCTGAGTATAAGGGCTGCAGCGTGTGTGCCACAGAGACAGGCTGCTGCAGTATAACGCTGAGTATAAGGGCTGCAGCGTGTGTGCCACAGAGACAGGCTGCTAGCAGTATAACGCTGAGTATAAGAGCTGCAGCGTGTGTGCCACAGAGACAGGCTGCTGCAGTATAACGCTGAGTATAAGGGCTGCAGCGTGTGTGCCACAGAGACAGGCTGCTGCAGTATAACGCTGAGTATAAGAGCTGCAGCGTGTGTGCCACAGAGACAGGCTGCTGCAGTATAACGCTGAGTATAAGGCTGCAGCGTGTGCCACAGAGACAGGCTGCTGCAGTATAACGCTGAGTATAAGGGCTGCAGCGCGTGTGCCACAGAGACAGGCTGCTGCAGTATAACGCTGAGTATAAGGTTGCAGCGTGTGTGCCACAGAGACAGGCTGCTGCAGTATAACGCTGAGTATAAGAGCTGCAGCGTGTGTGCCACAGAGACAGGCTGCTGCAGTATAACGCTGAGTATAAGGTTGCAGCGTGTGTGCCACAGAGACGGGCTGCTGCAGTATAACGCTGAGTATAAGGGCTGCAGCGTGTGTGCCACAGAGACGGGCTGCTGCAGTATAACGCTGAGTATAAGAGCTGCAGCGTGTGTGCCACAGAGACAGGCTGCTGCAGTATAACGCTGAGTATAAGAGCTGCAGCGTGTGTGCCACAGAGACAGGCTGCTGCAGTATAACGCTGAGTATAAGGGCTGCAGCGTGTGTGCCACAGAGACAGGCTGCTGCAGTATAACGCTGAGTATAAGAGCTGCAGTGTGTGTGCCACAGAGACAGGCTGCTGCAGTATAACGCTGAGTATAAGGGCTGCAGCGCGTGTGCCACAGAGACAGGCTGCTGCAGTATAACGCTGAGTATAAGGGCTGCAGCGTGTGTGCCACAGAGACAGGCTGCTGCAGTATAACGCTGAGTATAAGGGCTGCAGCGTGTGTGCCACAGAGACAGGCTGCTGCAGTATAACGCTGAGTATAAGGGCTGCAGCGTGTGTGCCACAGAGACAGGCTGCTGCGTATAAACGCTGAGTATAAGAGCCTGCAGCGTGTGTGCCACAGAGACAGGCTGCTGCAGTATAACGCTGAGTATAAGGGCTGCAGCGTGTGCCACAGAGACAGGCTGCTGCAGTATAACGCTGAGTATAAGGGCTGCAGCGCGTGTGCCACAGAGACAGGCTGCTGCAGTATAACGCTGAGTATAAGGTTGCAGCGCGTGTGCCACAGAGACAGGCTGCTGCAGTATAACGCTGAGTATAAGAGCTGCAGCGTGTGTGCCACAGAGACAGGCTGCTGCAGTATAACGCTGAGTATAAGGTTGCAGCGTGTGTGCCACAGAGACGGGCTGCTGCAGTATAACGCTGAGTATAAGGGCTGCAGCGTGTGTGCCACAGAGACGGGCTGCTGCAGTATAACGCTGAGTTTAAGAGCTGCAGCGTGTGTGCCACAGAGACAGGCTGCTGCAGTATAACGCTGAGTATAAGGGCTGCAGCGTGTGTGCCACAGAGACAGGCTGCTGCAGTATAACGCTGAGTATAAGGGCTGCAGCGTGTGTGCCACAGAGACAGGCTGCTGCAGTATAACGCTGAGTATAAGGGCTGCAGCGTGTGTGCCACAGAGACAGGCTGCTGCAGTATAACGCTGAGTATAAGAGCTGCAGCGTGTGTGCCACAGAGACAGGCTGCTGCAGTATAACGCTGAGTATAAGGGCTGCAGCGTGTGTGCCACAGAGACAGGCTGCTGCAGTATAACGCTGATTATAAGGGCTGCAGCGTGTGTGCCACAGAGACAGGCTGCTGCAGTATAAGGGCCCCTTATAACACGGGGGGGGTCTATGAGACACATTGGCACACAGCTGTGCAGCGCATTACCAGTATTGTGGCTGTATGTATATGAGCCTCGCACAGAGGGTCACAGTGTGTGTATATATAGCTGGGGGTATAGGGGTTATTACCAGTATTGTGAATGTATGTATATGGGCCTCGCACAGGGTGTGTGTGTATATAGCTGGGGGTATAGGGGATATTACCAGTATTGTGAATGTATGTATATGGGCCTCGCACAGGGTGTGTGTGTATATAGCTGGGGGTATAGGGGTTATTACCAGTATTGACTGTATGTATATGAGCCTCGCATAGAGGGGCACAGGGTGTATATATAGCTGGGGGTATAGGGGTTATTACCAGTATTGTGACTGTATGTATATGGGCCTCGCACAGAGGGCACAGTGTGTATATATAGCTGGGGGTATAGGGGTTATTACCAGTATTGTGACTGTATGTATATAGGCCTTGCACAGAGGGGCACAGGGTGTATATAAAGCTGGGGATATAGGGGTTATTACCAGTATTGTGACTATGTATATGGGCCTCGCACAGAGAGGCACAGATTGTATATATAGCTGGGGGTATAGGGGTTGGATATAAATACTGTTTTGGTTATTCATAGCCCGGGGCCCACACATGTCCCTGCTCACATATACAGCACAGAGTGTGATAGGAAGGGCTGTCCCACTCCCAGCATGCAACCTGATCCTGAGCACAGACTGTCCCACATCTGAGGGGGAATCCAGGTCACTCCCACAGGGAAGGACTGAGAGATCACAGGGGCTCCCCCCACCCTCCATAGGAAGTACTCACACAGTGAGGGGGGGATAAAGTGCACATCTCAGGCACTGAGGGGGACACACACTGAGGAATAGGCTCTGCAGCCTCTAAGTCCCTTTTCCTGTGCCCCCCTCACATTGCCCACCCCCTGCTGCACAGAGATCTTCAGCCTGTGTTATTGGGTAAGTGTAGGGTGACCACCCGTCCCCCTTTTGCGGTAC